>NW_028246562.1:0-53998 GCF_964263255.1 Lissotriton vulgaris | reverse complement strand
ATTGTTATACAAAGAGGAACAAGGCAAGGGTGCCCGCTATTACCCCTACTTTTCAATTTATAATTTTGCAAATTTACGGTTCGCAAATTTGCGTATTCACGAATTCGCAATCCGCAAAATCCGCGAACTCTTGCGAATTTGCTGATTTTTCTTTTTTTTGTGTTCGCAAGGGTTTCTGCCAGTTCGTAAGGGTTTTGTACCAGTTCGCAATTACGAACTTACTTGTCGGCTCGCAACGGTCGTGACTATGTTGTTTCTATGTCTGGTTCATCATCACAAGTTCACAGCACCCTCTGTTTCACCACTGCCACCCTCTGGTTCACCCATGCCACCTTCTGGTACATCACTGCCACCCTCTGGTACATCACTGTAGATTATGGGGGGAAAAGCAAGCACACCTGCCCTGTTTAAACGGACATGAATTAATTTGGGGTTGATTAATGTGTCACTGAATTTAAACTTCCAGTCTGGCACCTGCTTCCTTATCTGTAATTTGCTTTCTGTTGCAGTGCAATTTTTTTTCACAGGACCTTTGTGGCCTACTTGTAGCTATTCTATGAGCCTGCTGTGAGGGTCAGAGCAGGGTCATAGAATAGTTGCAAGTAGGCATCTGAACTCTGGAGGGGCCCCTCAGGAAGCACTACAGGGAATGGTTACTAATGATGAGTTTGAACCTTTGCACCTGCTGAGTGCTTTCAGTTTTGCAAAACTCGTTTTTCTGCAATTTCGCGGGATTCGCGGGGCGCCAATTTGCACGAGATCAAATTCGGAAACCGCGAATTCGTGCGAATATGCAATTTGTTTTTTTGCGGCGTGTTAGTTCGCAAGGTTTTGTGCGTTTTAGCGAGCCGCTTGTAGCGCAATGGCGCAAAGTTACCCTCATGGTCGTTCACGGACGCGGCCATCTTGTTTGCATGACGTATTTCCGTTTCCGGGCGCGATGTGTAATCTCGCAAAGTGTGCGGCTCGCCAGTACAAGTTCGTGTGTGATCGCGCGAGAAATCTCGCGCAAACTTACCCACGCGGTCGTGAACGGGCGCGGCCATCTTGTTTCTCATTCATTGCTATGGTCCTGGGCATGCTTTCTGTATCCTCTCTGAATCTCTGCCATCCTTTGCTTGTTTGAAGTTTTTTTTAATCTATTTTACTTATTATCTATCCCTCTATTTTTCTAGCTCTATATTTTTGTGTTTTCTGCTACTTTTGGTTAATTTTAAACTACTTTTTTAAACTCTTTTCTTTTCTTCTTCCCTATTCTATTTCTTCTTTATGATTTAGCTTCCTTTCTGCCCAGACCATGGTAAAGGGAGCCAGGAAGCATCCTGAGAAGGGGAAGGGTCCCGCACCCCGTGCCCAGCTCCCGTGCGGGCGTTTGAGGGGGGAGACAGTCACAGCCCGGGAGATCTTCAGCACGGAGGAGGTGGCCGCACTAGTTTTTTATGTTCAGCGCCGCCTCCCCAGGACCATCATGGCAGGCGGCAAGATCGCTAATGGATACAGGATCCGGGAGCGCCGGAAGCGGTGGGAGAAGGTGTGCCGGGCCATGTACCAACACTCTCGGGTCCGGCGCACCTACAACCAGGCCACCCACCGTTGGACGGATCTCCTGGACCGGGAACGCGACTTGATCGACCTGCTCGGCCTTGAGATCCCCGGGCTTCGTGAGTAGCAGTAGCTATTTCTTCACTACTCTGTTTTCTCCTGATTTGTGTATTATTATATTGCAGATTTTTGTTTTTTACCAAGAGCAATAATGCTGCTGATTTCATTGTAGGTAAATTATATTTCAAAATCTTCTGTGCATTTCAGGTGCACTGCTCTCCTTCTCAGTAGCATTGTTACTATGCTTATTTGTTTTCGATTTTGTGCTCATTTCATTGGCCTGAGAAATTATGTATGAGTGTAGTTTAAAGAACTGCGTAATGCTAGACACTAAGGGTCAGATTTTTAATTACCGGCGCATCCCTGCAAAATAGCAGGGATGCGCCAGTAATTGTGCGCCACGCCACCACCACCCATGGTGCGCCGTATTTACAATGCGGCGCACCATGGGCCCAAAACGCCACCGAAGCGTTACGCATCTGTCCCGTAAAGGCGGCGCATTGCTGGAGTTGCGTCACAACGATGGCGCAGCTCCAGCAATGCTCTGGGGTGCCCTATCTCCCCAATGCTGCGTCAAGCCATACGTCTGCTTCAAGCAGGCGCAGGGTTTGAGTCACGCATCATTGTCCTAAAAGTGACTGATTGAAATCTTGTAGATTTCCCTCAGCCACTTTTAGGAACGCCCCCTGATGGCGCAGGGCTTTACAACGTGATGCATTTCCCATATGCGTCACGTTGTTAATATACGCCGCACCATGGCGCCTCTTTTGTTCTGCCGCTGCGTCACAAAAGTCACGCAACAATGGAGCAAAAGAGCCACAGGGGGCTTCTAAATCTGCCCCTACAGACTCAAGTCCAGTCCTTCCTTTGTATACCTGGCAATAAGAAGAAATAGTGGTGGTGGATTGATAGTTTGAGTATTTTAATGACTGTTTAATGTAGTAGGAAACTTTTTAGTGTTGTCGCTGATCTGCAATCACAATGGACTTAGTCTGTCACTTCGCGTGCTGTGGACTGCTGCCTGCCAGTCCTAGGCGAACCTTTTTAGTAGTTTGTTTAGTGAGTTACATAACTTTCCAAGTCAACGGTCCGCAAATCAAGCAATACTAATATCGTAGTAGACCACATGAGATAGGTCAATATATCCCGTGGAATAGTTGTCTATTTGGTTTTTCGCCAAAATATTTTGTTATTGTTCTTTTGAAATGTTTGATTTGGTTGACAAATCATCCATGTTTTCTGGTCTTTCTTTCTTTCATGTTGTACATCAGCTCCCCCCAGGGGCAAGAGGGCATTGGAGGAGGCTGCTGCTGCTGCTGAACAAGGCAAGGATCGGTCGGGCGAGGGCTCCTTTGCTGGCCCCGGTAAGTTTTAATTTTAATATAGAGTACCTATTTTTTCCTAGCGTTCCTCATTCGATTTTTTCTAAATCGTCTTTGATCTTCTTGTAGACTGTATCTAAATTCTTATCCTTCCTCAACTATGACTCCCTGTGGTATTACTAGATTATTCTTATTAGTCTGTCTGTGTAGCTAACTAAGATTGCACATTTGGCAAAAGGTGTAAAACGAAACTCCCATTCTAGTCAGCAATAGCTCTATGAACTGAGTGCAGTCCTCTGGGATTGTCCATAATGTCTTTTCAAGTCTTCTAAATGTTTATGCTTTGACAATTACCAACAATAAAAAGGTGAATGACCACCAAGAAAGAATAAGATACTACTATACTTTTGGTTTGGATAGGAGGACAATCCATACTACTACTGTTGCAGGGACAAATCTGCACAAACAGAACTATGGACACTAAATAGTGCATTGTTTATCAATTATAATAGGCGCAGGTAGACTTTCCACATACCTCAGTGATATCAGACTATGAAGAACCCCCAATCTCCTTACTGACTAGATAGTGTGGCAGAGTCATTTAGCTCCCGAATTCATCGATGATTGATCCCCAATGATGATTATCCAACGCAGGACAAGAGTACGGAGTCAGAGTCCAGAAGTGTCAGAGGCACGGACTCATGCTTGCAAATTGCAAAACCTTTTGCTCATTCGCTCATGACCAAAAACCACAGAGTCTATTTAAGTTTTAAAGCTTTATTAAAAGTAAAAATATTTATTAAAATCAAGCTTGTCATAAAACATAAACGGTTGATTAAAAATGGAAAAGTGCTTATAGTGATATTTCACACATTTATTGTGGGCGAGCCGAGCCCTCACCTGGTTTGAACTTTAATTTTTCTTTTTGGTGCTGAATCGTTGGTTCCTCTGTCCTAGTGGTGATGATGATTTGTTCTTAGAAGTGAAGCTTCTGTCTGTTATGAGAAAAATGGTGCGTGTTAAAAAGCAAGCATTCATCAGTTGTGCCAAAAAGTGCAGCAAGACAACACCCTTCCCTGGAAAAAGGGACATTTTTACTTTAGAGTAGACAGTCAGAAATTATTAGATTGGTTTCTGTATTCACATTTCTTCATTCCTAGACAAAATACTAGTGAGTGGTGAATGTCTATGACACCCGAGCAGCGGCAGGTAGACGTAGGTGAACCGCCCTACTTCGCTACTCTCAACTAATATGTTGCTACCAGCGAAGCCCCTACCTCCTGCTTGATGCAACCCGACTAGAGTACTTCTCCAGTTTTTATTGGCACCCTATATTTTAGGTGTGTCTGCCCAGAAGTAGATTTTGCTTCTGGATGACCAAGGATTTAGGACAGGGTGCGTCTTTTAGGGGGCGCACACCTCCCATTTCCTTGTTTTGGTCCTGAAGAATACCGGGGATTGCCCCATATGGTAGAAACATGTTGACCAACACATAGCTGAGATACGTAGGCCGTAACTCTCCTACTACTATCTCACCAATATTTTTATCATTGTCCAGTTACTTTTTTATTAAAATCTATACAAAAGCATTAACCAGGACAATTTTAACACTCACACTTTTTTTGTTTACATCCCACACTTCACTACCTGCTCCACTGTAACTCAGGTGTTGAAGCACACCCAAGTGACGCTAGGCCACTTGGGTGGGCCCCGATGATGAAGCAAGTCACCACTAGGTGGTGAGTGAGGGGTTTACTAACAAAGGAACAGTGCTTCCTCATTTGGATAAAGCCTTCATCCCCTTCATCGGGTTATACTCCTTCAATTGTTCTTTCTAAATCCTTGACCAGGGAATCAGGAGTATTCCCCGTCCAGTAAATACGGACGCAACTCCTTACTCTCTTTGTGTTCATAAGGCTTGCAGAAGTTAACGTACCAATTTTGCTAAACAAGAGAGAAGAAAAAGAATAAGACTGGTGTACTGTCATAGTCGACTCTAATGTAAAGAGTCCATAGTGCTCGTAGAATTGATTCCTTAAACTCCCACTAATGTTAGAGCAAGGATGAAGAAGTGGGAGGTTAGATAGATACTGGCCACAATAGTTATGTACTGCGCTTGCAAGTTGCTAGTTCTACTGTGACACAACTTTCTGCTGAATCATTTTGTGTTAATCTTAAAGAGCATTGGTTACAGACTATGTATTTTTCTTTCTTCATATAGATGCTCCTTCCAAACCAACTCGGAAGGAGCTGGCTAGACGGGCCCGGCAACGGAGGCTGGAAGCCACTGTGGCCGAATATCGGCAGCTGGTGGCCCAGGAGGAGGAGGACATGCAGAGTACGTCTACAACATCTACGGCAACACCTGTATTCTCCTCGGCGCTCCCTGGGTCAGCCAGTCAGCGCAGCAGGTCTTCAGCGGTACGGAGCCGGGGTACCGCAGCCACCCGCCACCGCTGAGCAGCAAAGAAATCAGCTGCCCCCCACAGCAGTTACAAAAAAAGGATGCACCGCCTTTCCCTGAGGGTCTCCTACCTCGAGCAGGAGCTCCTCAACACCAAAACCCTGCTCGATACCCTCCGCAAGGAGCATGCCGATCTGGCCCGGAAAGTCAACAGCAGCAGCCAGCAGTAGGAGGAGACTGTCCCTTGCCCCTTTTTTAAAGACTTCTGGGGGGTGGGAATTGGGAGTTGGGTTTTTTGGACTTTTCACAGACATTCATTGGGGTTAGGGAGTGGGGGTGGGTTGGGTCTTGCGGGAGATTATTTTTGTTAGGGATATAAATATACTTTAAACTGTATCTTAGCAAACGTGTTTTTTTTACTGCTTTTGAGGCTGGTGGGTGGGGGTTTAACAGTAAGTTTGTTTTCCTGAAACTTAAGTGGCATCTTTATTCAAGTTGTGTAATTAATTGCCCAAATGTTTTCAAAACTAAGTGCCTCTCACAGAGTAAGTGAATTCAATAGTCCTAGGACTTACTAGTACTAGCGTCAGTCTCTCGTCTCTCCTATACTCCATTATACTTCCTCCCCCCAAACGCTTATCTTACCTGTAATTTGTGTTTGGAAATAGGGCTAGGGTCAGGGCTGGCTGCACGGCAAATGGCGATTAAGGTTGGCAATCCTGGGCGGATGAAATGTCATCATTGCGGTGGTACTAGTGGTGTTACACAGAGGCAGTTGCAGCATCTGAAAAAAAAAGAAAATTAAACCTTGTTTGTCCTTTAGAACGGTACAATAGAGAATAGCAGGTGACAGTACACTAGAACAGTGCCACAATGTAACCTAACAAATGGTAAAGTATTGAAAGTATAACTAGTACTTGCGTTGAATTTCTTTGACATTGGCTACTACTACAAGAAATAGTACCGAAGGTGAAGGACACAGCAGCGTAATAATTTGCCACGTCTAGGAGGAGGATGTTCTTGATGACCAATCAAGTTGATGGCGCACATGAAAATCTACTTTCATTTGCCAATAGTGATTGAGTGTCAAGCTGAGTAAGAATAGAATATATCCTCGGATTCCTTCACCAGCCTGTTGCTATGACCTTATCCTCCCCAGCAAGTATGTGGAATTATTGCTGTCATTTAGTCACACATCAATCAAAACCACACAGCCCGGGGGAAGCGGGTTAGGGTTTGGAAAATGGATGGGAATGGGGAATTTTGGGAAAGTTTTGTTGAGAGAAAAAAAAGCACAGCATGGACAAACAATAATTGAAGATAAAGAAATCTTTGGGTACAAAGCTAACCATAAATCTTTTAAGTGACATAAAGGAAGTGGATGCACTACTGCATGCATGGTTACTGAAAAGTAAGTAGTACTTTCGACATCTGTTAATGGAAGAATGAGCAGTACAGGGCTGCAGTACTAATTATGCGTTTTCACTTGCCTATCTCTGCACTCAGAGAAACACTTCTTACATTAAATTAGGGTTAATAAATAGCACAAGTAAAACCTATAGAATGGCTGTAGGGATGAATTTAGAAGCAGAGATCAAAGAAATGCAGAGTCACACTGATAGAAATTCACAGCAATAACATTACTTAAAAGATAATTAGAATAGAACGGATACTGTATCTATATGTTGTTGTAGTTGTCCTGTTGAATTTGGTAAGTTGCATGCATCAAACCATTCCTCTTATTAGCGGGACTCCTCCATTCCAGCTGACGCTCTGTCCATCAATGTTGGTGACCAGAAGACACCCTGTCCACTGCCTGCCTGGCGGATGCTGAATTGCGGCTCGCTAATTTGAAGCCTGACTTCATTTTTCTCATTGCACAGACTGTAACCCGGCCTATTGATGGAAAAACAGGAAGTGATATTAGAACACCACTGACAAATAAATATAAGATATGTACACTGTGTAGTGCAAAAAGTCACACTTTGAGTTTCCTAATAGGCAGTACAATATTTTTGAAAGTGCGTACTCTGTCTGAGTCTCCTTTTGAAGGATAAATAAGTATGGGCGAATTAATTTAGCGGATCTTTCCCCTCAAGCTAGGTGTACTGTAAACTGTGTTTTAGAACAAAATTAGACCTTTCCAGCAGTGCTCCCAGACCCTTACTAAACCCAGTCACAAAAATGTAGAAGACCCCCAATCAGATCTCAAAAAACGAGGCCTAGTAGAAAAATGGTGACAAAACGTACTTTGAAAGTAAAGTAGGGCCAAATCCCCCCTTACCCACCGTGGATTGTATTCAAACCACTTGCAAGCAAGCAAAAGTATCCATACCCAGCATCGCTCCAAGACTCGCAAACCCCCCCACAAATAGCCCCCCGCCCAAACACATGCAATACAATACTGCTAACCCTAACGAGCCCTAAGTTAAGAATAGTGGCAAATGCTTTCTTTAACTAGGCCGAATCCCCCCTTTCCTCCCATGGATTTTCTGCCAACCACTTGCAACCAAGATTACTCATTCCCACGAGTGCTGCAAGACCCCAGAACCCAGTTGCAAAAATCTAGAACACCCCCAAACACATGGAATACTGCTGCTAGTGCTAACCCTAACGAACCCTAAGTTCCAAAAAATGCCAAAAGGCTTTTCAGCATGGATTTTGTCCAAACCACTTTTATCCGGTATTAGACCTTCCCAGCAATGCCCCAAGACCCACCAGCCCACCCGCAAAAAAGCACAACACCCCAAACAGCCAAAAAGCAAAAATGGAAAATCTCATACTTACAATATTTTTCGGCCTTCTTTCAATTCTGTCCCAACGCGCCGTGCAGCTAGGCCATAACTCCCGTTTTCCACCATGGATTTCCTGAAAAACAAATGCAATCAAAATTAGACTGTGCCAGCAGTGCTCCCAGACCCCAAAACCCACCCACAAATACCCGGAACCCCCTCCAAAAAGCACCTCAAAGACAAGCAAGTGAGCAAAAACACAAAAAACATTTTGCCTCCTATTTTGTCCAAACCACTTTTATCCGGTATTAGACCTTCCCAGCAATGCCCCAAGACCCGCCAGCCCACCCGCAAAAAAGCACAACACCCCCAAACAGCCAAAAAGCAAAAATGGAAAATCTCATACTTACAATATTTTTCGGCCTTCTGTCCAAACGCGCTGTGCAGCTAGGTCATGACTCCACTTTTCCACCATGGATGTCCTAGAAAACAAATGCAATCAACATTAGACTGTGCCATCAGTTCTCCCAGACCCCGAAACCCACCCACACACACCAGAAAGCCCCCCAAAGAGCACCTCAAAGACAAGCAAGTCAGCAAAAACGCAAAAAAAATGTTGCCTCCGATTTTGTCCAAACCACTTTTATCCGGTATTAGACCTTCCCAGCAATGGCCCAAGAGCCGTCAACCCAGGCGAAAATAAGTAGAAGACCCCCAAACAGCCATAAAGCAAAAGTACAAAAATGGGGACTTAGTCATTTTCAGGCCAATTTCCAAAATCACTCCGCGCGCGCTCTGCAGCTAGGCCCTAACTCCCCTTTGCCACCATGGATTTTCTTCAAACCTCTTGCAATCAAAAGTATCCATACCCAGCAGTGTCCCAGACCCCGAAACCCACCCACAAACACCAGGAAGCCCCCCAAACAGGTCCCCGAAAACATGATAGTGAGCAAAAAGGCAAAAACGTTTTCAAGTCTGATTTTGTCCAAACCACTTTTATCCGGTATTAGACCTTCCCAGCAATGCCCCAAAACCCGCTAGCCCACCCGCAAAAAAGTACAACACCCCCAAACAGCCAAAAAGCAAAAATGAAAAATCTCATTCTTACAACATTTTTCGGCCTTCTGTCCAAACGCGGTGCGCAGCTAGGTCATGACTCCACTTTTCCACCATGGATGTCCTAGAAAACAAATGCAATCAACATTAGACTGTGCCAGCAGTGCTCCCAGACCCCGAAACCCACCCACAAACACAAGGAAGCCCCCCAAACAGGCCCCCGAAAACATGTTAGTGAGCAAAAAGGCAAAAACTTTTTCAAGTCTGATTTTCCCCAAACCACTTTTATCCGGTATTAGACCTTCCCAGCAATGGCCCCAGAGCCGTCAACTCACCCGCAAAGAAGTAGAACACCCCCACATGTGCAGAGTCTTTCTTCATTGGGCGTAATCCAGCCCTCTGCTTTGAGGGAAATAGGAGTCTGGAGGAGGAGGATAGAGGAGCATGTTCTTGTGAACTTGTGAACCTGAGGAATGCAGACTGCGGCACCTTCAAATCAATAAGCAAATAAGTGAAGACAGTTCTGCTGATGGGCTTGTTTTTGTGATTAGGTGATTAAAGTTTTTATTTATATTGATTTTGCAAAACAAAGAAAGACATACACAGAGGAATAAAAGTTAATAAGGTCGAAAAAGAAAGTTATTGATTCATTGGCTCATTTTCAGGGCTCGGTGTCAGGGAAGAAGAGTTCGTCCTCATACTCTGCGAATTCAGGCGGGAGTAGGTCACCTAACAGAGAAGAAATTCCCTCATCTAAGTCGGTGTCCTCCTCGTCTTCTTCCGGCGTGTATTCTCGTACTTTGTAATCTGGTGGTATGAGGTGCTGATTCATCTTGATCATTGTTAACCTCTCCACATTTTTGGGCGAGAGGCGGGTCCTTTTGCAAGGTACAATGCCACCAGCAGCACTGAAAACACGTTCAGAAGACACACTTGCGAGTGGGAAAGACAAGAAGTTTATAGCCAGGTTGGAGATCTCTGGCCACAATTCTTTTTTCCCATGCCAATACACCAATGGGTCATCATGAACATAGACCTCTGTTGAGTCATTCAAATAGTCCTGCACGAGGCTTGAACTCACTCTCTTTGGGACCTTGCTGCTCTATTCCGGAGACACTACCAGCGTAAGGAGAACTCTGCCGATTGTGGGCATTTGCATCCTACATCCACGGGACTGCGAAGCCCAGGCTGCACAGCGCATTGACATCGGCTGCACCTGGGTCCTCTTCCCGCTCCGCCCTCAGCTCCATAAAGCGGCTCGCGGCCCCCACTTCGCGGGAGCCGCTCGAGGCTTGAACTCACTCTCTTTGGGACCTTGCTGCTCTATTCCGGAGACACTGCCAGCATAAGGAGAACTCTGCCGATTGTGGGCATTTGCATCCTACATCTACGGGACTGCGAGGCCCAGGCTGCACAGCGCATTGACATCGGCTGCACCTGGGTCCTCTTCCCGCTCCGCCCTCAGCTCCATAAAGCGCCTCGCGGCCCCCGCTTCGCAGGAGCCGCTCGAGGCTTGAACTCACTCTCTTTGGGACCCTGCTGCTCTATTCCGGAGACACTGCCAGCGTAAGGAGAACTCTGCCGATTGTGGGCATTTGCATCCTACATCCACGGGACTGCGAGGCCCAGGCTGCACAGCGCATTGACATCGGCTGCACCTGGGTCCTCTTCCCGCTCCGCCCTCAGCTCCATAAAGCACCTCGCGGCCCCCGCTTCGCTGGAGCCGCTCGAGGCTTGAACTCACTCTCTTTGGGACCTTGCTGCTCTATTCCGGAGACACTGCCAGTGTAAGGAGAACTTTGCCTATTGTGGGCATTTGCTTTCTACATCCACGGGACTGCGAGGCCCAGGCTGCACAGCGCATTGACATCGCTGCACCTGGGTCCTCATCTTGCTCTGCCCTCAGCCCCTCCTACTTAGGCTGTTAATCTCACACGCATGCAGGACTCGCGCGGGCGGCTGCCGGGCAAAGAGCGGGCCGTCTTAGGCAGTCCGAGGCCGATAGAGGTCGGGTTGGGTCACCTCTCTTTTATGTGAGACTCAGACCTATTGTGCCGCTCGTAGCTGTGCTGCGAGACCGTGACTCTGTTCTTTTACTTTCTTGCCCGCCTGCTGAGCCGTGAGGAGAGGCGAACTTCATCCAAAGGAGTGTGAGAGGCTGTTACAACAGGGGCTGGGACTGCGAGACCCAGGGTTCCGCACAGGATCACCGCAGCGCACCTGGAGTCTCTTCCCGCCCCCTGCTCCTCCTACAAAAATGCACCATTGACGCACAGCGGGACGCGTGTGCGGGACACCGGACGAAGCCCGGACTAAGGGCGGACAGTCTTAGACAGGCTGAGACTGGACTGGGCATGTCATACTGCCCCTGCTGAACCCGATTTGCCCGGCTGCAGTAAGACTATCTACCCTTGAACATATTTTCATCCAGGTTATACTTGTGTTGTATTTTGTGTGCCCCTTCATATTTCCTGAACGCTAAATTTCGGGTATTTTATTAGTACAAACAAGGATGCCAAAAAAGATCCCAGTTGCGGGGGGAAATACTATGGACAATTATATGGTACATGTAGTATCAAAGATCAATAATGAAAGGAGACAATCTTTAGGCCTAAGTCAATCCCCCAATTTATCCCCCCTAAGTCCACCTCCAAATTCTCAGTGGATAGATATACCATCTCAGGATGAGGGAAATGAAATTCCAGATACTGATACACATGATAATGGGACTTTAAACCAGAGTGTTCAAATAGAACAAGGTCAAGACCTAGCCCAGGATAATGACTCTGATTCCCAGATAGTCGATACTGAACAAGACCTAACAGTGCAGGAGGGTGTGCAGGGAAATATTGATGTAGACCCCCCTGTTCAAGTCCCTGTTACTCGGGCTTTCAGAAAGTGTAGAAAACCGCAAATACATCGTGGTGGAGCTCACTCTGGGAGGAAGAGGGCTGTGTCACCTGTGAGAAGTAAGGAAAAAAATAGGGGGAAAGGAGAAGATGTTGAGAAGCAAAATGTGGATGAAGAGCTTTTATCTAGGATAGCAGAACTAATTGATCTCAAATTTAAAGCTTTAATTAAACCAGTAGTGGCCAAATTGGATAAGCTATCTGCAGACGTAAAGAAACTAGGCGCAGACCAGAAAAAGATAGTAGAAGAGGTGCTAAATTTATCAGTAACAGTCACAAATTTGGCTGCACCTGCAAAAGAGGCCCTCGGACAAGGAATAGAGGGAGGCACAAACACTAATATTATAGATGTAATTCCCATGGAGCAGACCCCGATCACAGCGACTAATCATTTACTGACAAGAGAGGTTCAGCCCCTAAACCCTCCAGTAATGTCCGTACCAGGTGTAGAAGAAGATACACTACACTTTATTGAAGATGCGTCACCATTAGTGCTGGTATTGGCAAACGCCCCCCCATTAGCAACAGGTCAATTAGAATCCCCCACAGCATTGACAAGTAAGGCCCTGCATTGGTTATCTGGCAACATGCAGTTGGCCCCATGGGGGAAACAACAGCTAGCTGGAGACATTAAGTCAGCCAGAAGGATATCTTGGATAGGGCAAAATCCCCAAAAATTTAAAGGTGACTGTATAATTATAAACTTTGTAAACTCCACTGTTTTACCAAATATTCTACCAAATATCCTGCCGCCACCGCGCAGGAGAGGTACCATCATCCCCCTCACTTTAGAATTTTTTGGTAAAAAACAACGAAGTATGACATACCCCAAGCCAAATTATACCCACACCAGGCCAATTTGGCCAGGAACAACAAATGGCTGGGGCCGTGGCGCACCAACTAACAACCGGGGGTATAGTTTGGACAGATGGGAATGTCCAAAACAGATACACCAACAAGATCATCAATACCCTAGCCACTTTAATAACCGATTTAACATCCCTACTTCCAACATGTATGATGTCTTTTTTGATGAGGGTGGGTTGGAAGGGGTGGAATGACTACCTGACACATTACTTAACCCTGCCCATAATGATCGTCTGCTAGAAGACGCAGGTCTAGGAAATGACGTCCAAATCCATGAATTGCAAGGTAGTAATGCCATGATGTTGGGTGCTGCGAACCAGTTAACTGATCTAACTAGTTCACAAAATGATATAAATTCTGTCCCCTTTTCAGCTCCTACTAGGTACAATTCTGCGGAAGAACGGGTATGCTGTAGTACAGGTCCAATACCCCCTAGTTCAGATGTATACGAGAATGTTGATATAACACAATGTAAACCTCAAAAATCAAGGAAAGTTTAATATCCTGGAACATAGCCGGAGTCCATGACAAACTGAGTGATAATGGATGGTTGTCTTTTGTTAAAGAATATCCGATAATATGTCTCCAAGAAACTTGGGTGGTGGAAAAAAATGTACATATTGAGGGCTACCAAAGTTTTTTAATTCCTGCAGTCCCATCAGCTAGTGGTAGAGCAAAAGGGGGTTTGGCTATTTTTTTGTTAACTTGACACTTGTATGCCATAAAGTTGAACACTATTCTGGTAACAGAAATATTCAGGTTTTAGAGCTCAAGAGGGGTAAAAAAAAACTTGTATTGATCAACTTTTATAATGCAGTGAATCAGTCTGGTGATTGTAACATTGAGTCTCTACGTGAATTCCTAAGGGAAAATGTTGGATCTTTGCCTCGCCAAAAAATAATAGTAGGTGATTTTAACACACATTTATGTGCGAACCCTAGTATGATAACTGTTGGTCAAATGGGATGTAATAGTATGGAAGGAATTCATTTTGATCACTCGCGGCTGGGAACAGAACTAAATGTACTATTGAATGAAAATAATTTCTTCATAGCAATGTCCACAGTATCGGATCGAACCGTTTTCCCTATTCCCACATTTAAAGGTCACGCAACAGGAACATACATAGATCATATTTTACTATCGGCAGATTTTATTAATGTTGTTGAGCATTTCTCCATTCAATTGAGCATTTATAGCGACCACAACCCCTTATGCATTAAAATGGGTGAGAATACATTTGAAAAACGCAATCCTCGTGTGGATCGAGGCTCTATAAAATGTATTAACGGTAAGCGACGCTTAAAATGGTCAATGGTGGATTGTGAAAACTTTTACTCCTCTATTAATAATATGTGTAGCCATGAATTATCAGTATGTACATCTCCTGTATCAGCGCCACAACAAATCTTAGCATCTTTCAAGGAGGTTGCTAAAAAGGTGGAGTCATTGTTAACGGTACCTATCAAAGGGAAAGTAAATCCAAATAGTAATCCAAAATGGTTTGACAGTGATTGATCCAAGGCCAGTCGCGAGCTTAAGAAAGCTCTAAAAATAAAACAGAGACTCAATGCTTATTAGGGACTTGCGGTCTAGGTATAAGAAGTCGCTTGCCAACCGCAAGCGAGCGGTAAAAAAAAAGCATATGGGAGACATTGTTAGAGCCTGAGACATTGAAAAACAGCTCGAAGTTCTGGGAGATTATTAATAAACCTTTATTTGACCAATCTAGCAATCCCAATGTGGGCACTAACATCCCAGAGGAAGAATGGATTAACCATTTCAGCTCTATTTTTAAAAGTAATGAGCCGCAGGCAGAACACATTCTAAACGAACGTAGAGAAAGTTTGTTACTTTTCTCAATTGATGAGGTAATAAAGGGAATTGAAGGGCTGTCAAATAACAAGGCCCCAGGGCCGGATGGTCTTCCTCCTGATCTTTTTAAATCTCGTATAGTACTTTGGGCACCGGCTCTTACAGCGGTACTTAACGCGGCTGTGTCCTGTGGATGTCCAAAGTCATGGGGGGTATCTACCATCGTGCCTGTGTTCAAGAAAGGAGACCATAATAGCCCCCTCTGCTATAGGCCAATATCGTTAATAAACTCCGTCGCCAAAGTTGTGGGAGGAGTAATTTTGAATAGATTGGCCACATGGTCAGAGGAAAATAAAATAATATCCCCAATTCAATACGGATTTAGGCCTGGTCACTCCACGATTTCTCAATGTTTAAATTTATACCTAATCATAGGGAAGTACACTAAGGCCCGACAAGGAACAATCCATATGGCGTTCATGGATCTTTCCTCGGCTTTCGATTGTGTGAGTCGTGGGAAGCTCTGGGACGCCATGGCGAAAATGGGTGTGGACCAGAATCTAGTTAATTTGTTAGAAGATATGCATTCTGACACTAAAGCGAATGATACACACAAGATCTAAATGTGACAAAAGACTTTGGAGTGCATCGGGGTGTTCGTCAAGGATGCATTCTGGCCCCGTTCCTTTTTAATCTCTACATAAATGAATTGGAGGAGCACCTTTTAAGCACTAATACAGACTACCCGTACATTGGCCGAAAGGGACTACCGGTTCTGCTTTATGCGGATGACGCAGTCCTTTTATCTAGAACCGCCAATGGACTTCAAACTTTACTAGATTCCTTCTTTACTTTTATGAAATCCAGAGATGTAAGTATTAATAATTCTAAATCCTACATAATGAAGGTTGGCCAAGGAAACAAAAATCTAAATCGCTTAAATGTAAATGGAGTACACATCCCTGGAACAAATACATTCTCTTACCTTGGGGTCCTATTCGACAGTCAACTAAATTGGGGGCCCGTGATTCAAAAAAAGAAGGGAGAGATAATCATGGCAAACGCGGCTATATTAGAATTTTCCAGAAAAATGGGATATAGTCCAGTTGCTGCATTACTCCAACTTTACCAGGCCAAAAGTGTTACTACGGCATGCTATGGTAGTGAAATATGGGGATATGTCCCTCTGGGAGCCCTAGAGATAGTTGAAAATAATTTTTTAAAACAGTTACTAAGGGTTCCCAGGGGTACGGCAAATTTCTCTGTGCACGAGGAATTGGGGGTTCCCTTCCTATGTGACAAAATGGCAGTAAATCCCCTATTATGCTGGATGAACTGCTGGTTAAATGATAATATACCACTTACTCAGCTTATACTAAGAGAAGCACTTACATGGGACAATAGGATGAAGGTTCCCTGGATAAAGTACTTGTATATGTGCTTTACTGACTTAGGTCGTCCTGAATTTTTCTTATTTCCTGACTCCATTACTAAACTGGATGTCATTGCGGTTAAGAAGGCTTTTATCTCTTCTAGATATCAAGATAGGGAGTCATGTGAATTAAAAAAAGACAGCGTACGAAATCATGTACTAATAAAAAGTACACTGTTCTTGGAACCGTACCTAACATGGCAAATCTCTAGTTATGACCGTTTTTTATTGACAAGGTTCAGGTTTAACCTATTTCATTTACTGCTGGCTGTACCCAAGGGATCTCACCGTGGACAAGTGCTGCCGGCTTGCGGCTGCGACGATAAGTCTCCGCAAGACCTGGCACACTTTTTGTTCTTTTGTCCCTATTATGTTATACCGAGGAAGTTATATTTAAAACCCTGCTTGAAAAAACTGAACTTTTCACAATATAGACCAGCACTTTATTTCCTTCAGCTGCTAAGAAGTGAATACATCTTGTATATATGTAGTTTTTTAAAACTGGCAATGAAATTCAGAAATAGTATGGAAGGACAATAGTATCGATAAATGAAATGCTACATTTTTTTTAAGGTCTCTTTTTATTAATCGGAATGTCTAATGTATATTTCTGTCTTGTCCATGTTACTATTTTTACTTGATTTCTTTTTTTTTTTTATGAATACATGTGTTAATATATGCAAAATGTAAATGCTTTTATGGTTGTCAACAAGAACAACCGAATAAAGTTTCTTGACTTTACTTGACTAGTCCTGCACCATCGACACAAGGTTCTCCACGGTTCCTCCACTTTGCTTACTTTTTGCTGGGACCTTTTGAGAAGCAAACCCAAGCTCAGTTAGCCAATGCTCTTCTTCACACAATGTTACGGTTGTGTCTGGTGCAGATGATCCGGTTGCTGGTGTCTTTAACGGCTGAGAGTCACTTCTGCCACAGCCACAGGCGCAGAAGTGGATTCTTTGACTCTGGATGGCCTGCTGATGCTGATGTACTGCCTTTTCCTTCAATTTCCTGCTGTTCTCTTTCAAACCGAGTGGCTGACACAGCTAGCCAATGTACTTTGTAACTTCTGCGTCATCAAAAGGAAAAAATACTCTACCTGCCAGTGCCTTTTTGTACCGTGGATCCAGAATAGTAGCACAAATGTAATGCTGTTCTAGGTGGATCATTTGAAGACGTTCATCGCCAAGTAGGCGCTGTAATAATTTCTCCGCCAAATAAAAAGCTTCTTGCTTTTCTTCATGCTTTTGAAACATAGAAGACACCGCCTTCAGTTGGTGCTCTAGCATGTGCAACAATGGGATAGCTTTTCCCAAATTACAGTCCTCCCTGCTGACTGCACGCGTGAAGACCTCAAAAGGACGAAGCATGTCTGTCAGGCTTTTAACTAGCTCCCATTGCTCCGCATCTAGCCTCAGGTCCTTCATAGCTGTACCCAGTGTTAAGAAATACTGATCGACTACCGTAAACTGTTCAAACAGACCCTCAAGCATGTAGAAGGTTGAGTTCCAACGTGTTGCCACCTCCTGGATGAGTGGTTTCACTGGCAGTCGACGTTCATGTAGCAGGCCCCTCAGATGCTTCCGGGCCTTAAAAGAATGGCTGAAATGTGTGCACATTCTTCGGCAGGTGGTCAGTAACTCGCACACTGGACTTTCTTCACTCAAGAATTTTTTAACAACCAGTTTTTTGAGGACAGCCATTGAAAGACCTTTGTGTTAAACACCTTCAAAATGTTTTCTCGTGTATGACTTGTCTCCATGCCAAACATGGCTAGTGTTGCATGTTTCCGAGCAGCTTTAAAAACGTTGTCCGGGTCAACACCTGCCCTTGGCTTTGCTGTAACTCCTGAAAAAGAGACCCAGTGTGCAGTGATGCACATGTAATCAGTGCCTGGGCCACTGGTCCACATGTCTGTTGTCAGATGTATAGTGTGAACAGCACTCTTCTGCAAAGCTGCCCCAATCACCTCCAGCACATCTGCATGTAGTGCTGGAACCGCAACTCTGGCAAAATCGAACCGGCTAGGAACCTTCCATTTAGGGCTGAGCATTGCCACTAATTGAAGAAAACCAACCCCTTCCACAAAAGAAAAAGGGAGAAGGTCCATAGCTAGCATTTTAGCCAGCTTAGTGGTATACAGACGTGTCAGTGGGTGGTTGCGTTCAAATGGCGCTTCTGAAAACAACATGCTTCTAATGGTGGGCTGGACCATGATTTTACGGGATCATGATGATGACTTCTTCAACCCAGTTACGCTCTGTGATGATGAACTTTTTCGCATTGGTGTCTCACTCTCTCCCACACTCTTAGTGTTGCTCACAGGGGGTGTGCTGCTGACAGGGGTACTGGGTGTAAGTGAAGAAATGTTTGACGCTTCTTCCTCCTCGTCATCATCAGATGAAACATCAACATATACAGTTTGTTGATTTCCAATTCGGGCTTCCTTGATCTCCTTTAGGTGCGCATGCCATTGGACAGTGTGCTGTCTCTCAAGATGACCTCTCTGTCCTCCGGTACCATAGGTGGTACCAAGCTTACCACGACTAACTGCAAGCTTACAAATGCTACAAATGGCTATGTTTTCACTTGTTGTGCAAACACTAAAGAAGTCCCAAACTGCGGACTTCAAATGTCTGTGGGGGGCGGAGGAGGCGATACTGGTGGTCATGCTGCTAATGCCAGATGAAGTGGAGGATGTGTGTTGCCGAACTTTACTACGTTGTGCACTTGCACCACCACTAATTGAGGTCAAGGAGGATGGAGATCCCTTCTGGCGAGAAAAAAATATGGAAGCGGTAGGTGGTAGTGTACTAGTTAACTCCAATGATGGTGTTCCCATTGCCTCCTCGTCGACAACATCACGCTCAGCAGCTTTTCGGGCTAGGGTAAAAATGTCTGTTTGCTGTATGCCCACTGAGGCTGGAGTGGCGTCTATGATGACTGCGTCGTCATCGTGAGAGTCTTCATCAGCAGGAGTAGTATACGCCACTTCTTCAGCGTCATCATCACACCCCATAACTATGAGACTTTCGGGGACCTTCCTTTTACGCTTAGCTACCTTTGTCAGATCATGGTGTGCCTCACTCTCAGACGGCAGTGGTGGTTCCCAAGTTGGATCCATATCATCAGAAGGAAGGGGGCTTGAAGAAGATGTAGACACCAACCTTGATTTTTTCCTTGCTAGGGATGTGGAAGACAATGAATGATCAGGAGGAGTGGCTTCCTTAAATGATACCTAGGCTTGAATGTCGATTTCCTAATGTGTCCCTACTTCGGGAGGAACAACTATTGTGGGCACCTGTGCCCCTCCAGGCACCTCTGCTTGCGCATCTCCTTGCGCTGCCTCTCCTTCCACATGTACTTGGGCTTGTACTTGCACATGTGGTTGTTGTTGCGGCTGTGGTTGTTGAAAACTCCTCAGATGAGTTACAACAACCTGTGTTGATTGAGGGACATTGCTCCTACTTTCTTGCGATGAGCCTACATCACTGGTCGATGGTGATTGAACAACTAGACTAAGTGCCTCTGCAGCACTCAAGGGCTTGGACTTAAGTTGGCGTGGTGGTGGTGGCACTGAGCTCAATGGAGCGGGGGTGCTGCTCCCAGCTTGGTTCAAAGCAGATCCCGCTGCTGCTGCAGGCGTACTTTTTTTTTATTCCCACAAAATATGGCGGGCGGCACACCAGTCTCCTTGGTAACTTGCTTCTTCTGCTCCTTACTGGCAACTTTCTTGCTAGAGGAGCTAGGGGGAACTTTTTTGGGGGCCATCTTCTTCAGATGTCAGAACAGCAGGCCGCAGTTGCACGAGTTGCAGATTTGTCTTGTCTGTGGCCACAAGTGACGTCGCGTGACGTTATGCTGCACACACACTGCTGCAGGACATCTTCCTGACACTGGTGGTCCTCTTGTGCACCTAAAAGCAATGGAAGACAGAGGAACATCAGTTATACACCCCAAAAAGTCAAAAAACACATAAAAATCAGCACAATCCCATGCCATCCATGCCCTCAATGATGTTTAAATTCAAGACACCCCACAGAAAGTCTAGGCCCATGCACCACTGAGTACCCCTGGGCATAATGGATGAAAGCAAGGCAAAATGGGTGCAGGCCTGAGAACACTGCCTGCCTTCAAAATGGCCCCTTGTCCCCAGCACATGGCCAGGGCCTGCCTGTACCAGCACTCAAAATGGCCCCCACCCACATGGCCAGTCCCAACAACACCCCCAAAAAGTCAAAACACACATAAAAAACAGCACAATCCCATGCCATCCATGCCCTCAATGATGTTTACATTAAATAGACCCCACAGAAAGACTCAGTCCATGCACCACTCACTAGCCCTGGGCAAAAGGCCCAAACAGCAGCCAATAAAATCGAAAAACACAGAAAAATCAGCACAATCCCGTGCCATCCATGCCCTCAATGATGTTTAAATTCATGACACGAACTAACAGACTAGGCCCATGCACCACTCACTACCCCTGGGCAAAAGGCCCCATCAGCAGCCAAAAAAATCGAAAAACACAGAAAAATCAGCACAATCCCATGCCATCCATGCCCTCAATGATGTTTACATTCAAGACACCCCACAGAAAGACTAGGCCCATGCACCACTCACTGCCCCTGGGCAAAAGGCCCCAACAGCAGCCAAAAAAAAATCAAAAAACACAGACAAATCAGCACAATCCCATGCCATCCATGCCCTCATGATGTTTAAATTCAAGACAACCCACAGAAAGACTAGGCCCATGCACCACTCACTACCCCTGGGCATAATGGATGAAAGCTAGGCAAAATGGGTGCAGGCCTGAGAACACTGCCTGCATTCAATATGGCCCCTTGCCCCCCAGCACATGGCCAAGGCCTGCCTGTACCTGCACTCAAAATGGCCCCCACCCAAATGGCCAGTCACCATCAACACCCCAAAAAGTCAAAAAACACACAAACACCACAACAATCCAATGCCATCCATGCCCTCCATGATGTTTACATTATAGAGACCCCACAGAAAGACTCAGTCAATGCACCACTCACTAGCCCTGGGCAAAAGGCACCAAGAGCAGCCAAAAAAATTGAAAAAACACAGAAAAATCAGCACAATCTCATGCCATCCATGCCCTCATGATGTTTAAATTCAAGACACCCCACAGAAACACTAGGCCCATGCACCACTCACTACCCATGGGTATAATGGATGAAAGCTAGGCAAAATGGGTGCTGGCCTGAGATCACTGCCTGCAGTCAAAATGGCCCCTTGCCCCCAAGCACATGGCCAGGGCCTGCCTGTACCAGCACTGGAAATGGCCCCCACCCACATGACCAGTCCCCATCAACACCCCAAAAAATCAAAAAACACATAAAAAACAGTACAGTCCCATGCCATCCATGCCCTCAATGATGTTTAAATTCACGACACCCCACAGAATGACTAGGCCCATGCACCACTCACTATCCCTGGGCAAAAGGCCCCAACAGCAGCCAAAAAAAATCAAAAAACACAGAAAAATCTGCAAAATCCCATGCCATCCATGCCCTCAATGATGTTTAAATACAAGACACCCCACAGAAAGACAAGGCCCATGCACCACTCACTACCCCTGGGCATAATGTATGAAAGCTAGGCAAAATGGGTGCAGGCCTGGGAACACTGCCTGAATTCAAAATGGCCCCTTGCCCCCCAGCACATGGCCAGGCCTGCCTGTACCAGCACTCAAAATGACCCCCACCCAAATGGCCAGTACCCATCAACACCCCAAAAAAAAACCACACAAAAATTACCACAATCCAATGCCATCCATGCCCTCAATGATGTTTACATTAAAGAGACCCCACAGAAAGACTCAGTCCATGCACCACTCACTACCCCTGGGCAAAAGGCCCCAACAGCAGCCAAAAAAATTGAAAAAACACAGAAAAATCAGCACAATCCCATGCCATCCATGCCCTCAATGATGTTTAAATTCAAGACAACCCACAGAAATACTAGGCCCATGCACCACTCACTACCCCTGGGTATAATGGATGAAAGCTAGGCAAAATGGGTGCAGGCCTGAGATCACTGCCTGCAGTCAAAATGGCCCCTTGCCCCCAAGCACATGGCCAGGGCCTGCCTGTACCAGCACTGGAAATGGCCCCCACCGACATGACCAGTCCCCATCAACACCCCAAAAAATCAAAAAACACATAAAAAACAGCACAGTCCCATGCCATCCATGCCCTCAATGATGTTTACATTAAAGAGACCCCACAGAAAGACGCAGTCCATGCACCACTCACTACCCCTGGGCAAAAGGACCCAACAGCAGCCAAATAAATTGAAAAAACACAGAAAAATCAGCACAATCCCATGCCATCCATGCCCTCAATGACGTTTAAATTCAAGACACCCCACAGAAATACTAGGCCCATGCACCACTCACTACCCCTGGGTATAATGGATGAAAGCTAGGCAAAATGTGTGCAGGCCTGAGAACACTGCCTGCATTCAATATGGCCCCTTGCCCCCCAGCACATGGCCAGGGCCTGCCTGTACCTGCACTCAAAATGGCCCCCACCCACATGGCCAGTCCCCATCAACACCCCAAAAAGTCAAAAAACACACAAACACCACAACAATCCAATGCCATCCATGCCCTCCATGATGTTTACATTATAGAGACCCCACAGAAAGACTCAGTCAATGCACCACTCACTAGCCCTGGGCAAAAGGCACCAACAGCAGCCCAAAAAATTGAAAAAACACAGAAAAATCAGCACAATCTCATGCCATCCATGCCCTCAATGACGTTTAAATTCAAGACACCCCACAGAAACACTAGGCCCATGCACCACTCACTACCCCTGGGTATAATGGATGAAAGCTAGGCAAAATGGGTGCAGGCCTGAGATCACTGCCTGCAGTCAAAATGGCCCCTTGCCCCAAGCACATGGCCAGGGACTGCCTGTACCAGCACTGGAAATGGCCCCCACCCACATGACCAGTCCCCATCAACACCCCAAAAAATCAAAAAAACACATAAAAAACAGCACAGTCCCATGACATCCATGCCCTCAATGATGTTTAAATTCACGACACCCCACAGAAAGACTAGGCCCATGCACCACTCACTACCCCTGGGCAAAAGGCCCCAACAGCAGCCAAAAAAATAAAAAAACACAGAAAAATCTGCAAAATCCCATGCCATCCATGCCCTCAATGATGTTTAAATTCAAGACACCCCACAGAAAGACAAGGCCCATGCACCACTCACTACCCCTGGGCATAATGTCTGAAAGCTAGGCAAAATGGGTGCAGGCCTGGGAACACTGCCTCAATTCAAAATGGCCCCTTGCCCCCCAGCACATGGCCAGGGCCTGCCTGTACCAGCACTCAAAATGACCCCCACCCACATGACCAGTCCCCATCAACACCCCAAAAAATATAAAAACACACAAAAATTACCACAATCCAATGCCATCCATGCCCTCAATGATGTTTACATTAAAGAGACCCCACAGAAAGACTCAGTCCATGCACCACTCACTACCCCTGGGCAAAAGGCCCCAACAGCAGCCAAAAAAATTGAAAAAACACAGAACAATCAGCACAATCCCATGCCATCCATGCCCTCAATGACGTTTAAATTCAAGACACCCCACAGAAATACTAGGCCCATGCACCACTCACTACCCCTGGGTATAATCGATGAAAGCTAGGCAAAATGGGTGCAGGCCTGAGATCACTGCCTGCAGTCAAAATGGCCCCTTGCCCCCAAGCACATGGCCAGGGCCTGCCTGTACCAGCACTGGAAATGGCCCCCACCGACATGACCAGTCCCCATCAACACCCCAAAAAATCAAAAAACACATAACAAACAGCACAGTCCCATGCCATCCATGCCCTCCATGATGTTTACATTAAAGAGACCCCACAGAAAGACTCAGTCCATGCACCACTCACTAGCCCTGGGCAAAAGGCCCCAACAGCAGCCAATAAAATCGAAAAACACAGAAAAATCAGCACAATCCCATGCCAATCATGCCCTCAATGATGTTTACATTCAAGACACCCCACATAAAGACTAGGCCCATGCACCACTCACTACCCCTGGGCAAAGGCCCCAACAGCAGCCCGAAAAATCGAAAAACACAGAAAAATCAGCACAATCCCATGCCATCCATGCCCTCATGATGTTTAAATTCAAGACACCCCACAGAAAGACTAGGCCCATGCACCACTCACTACCCCTGGGCATAATGGATGAAAGCTAGGCAAAATGGGTGAAGACCTGAGAACACTGCCTGCATTCAATATGGCCCCTTGCCCCCCAGCACATGGCCAGGGCCTGCCTGTACCTGCACTCAAAATGGCCCCCACCTACATGGCCAGTCCCCATCAACACCCCAAAAAGTCGAAAAACACACAAAAATCACAACAATCCAATGCCATCCATGCCCTCCATGATGTTTACATTAAAGAGACCCCACAGAAAGACTCAGTCAATGCACCACTCACTAGCCCTGGGCAAAAGGCACCAACAGCAGACAAAAAAAATAAAAAAACACACAAAACTCCACACACAATCCCATGCCATCCATGCCCTCAATGATGTTTAAATTCACGACACCCCACAGAAAGACTAGGCCCATGCACCACTCACTACCCCCGGGCAAAAGGCCCTAACAGCAGCCAAGAAAATCGAAAAACACAGAAAAATCTGCAAAATCCCAGGCCATCCATGCCCTCAATGATGTTTAAATTCAAGCCACCCAACAGAAAGACTAGGCCCATGCACCACTCACTACCCCTGGGCATAATGTATAAAAGCTAGGCAAAATGGGTGCAGGCCTGAGAACACTGTGCATTCAAAATGGCCCCTTGCCCCCCAGCACATGGCCAGGGCCTGCCTGTACCAGCACTCAAAATGACCCCCACCCACATAGCCAGTCCCCATCAACACCCCAAAAAATCAAAAAACACACACAAATCACCACAATCCAATGCCATCCATGCCCTCAATGATGTTTACATTAAAGAGACCCCACAGAAAGACTCAGTCCTTGCACCACTCACTACCCCTGGGCAAAAGGCCCCAACAGCAGCCAAAAAATTGAAAAAACACAGAAAAATCAGCACAATCCCATGCCATCCATGCCCTCAATGACGTTTAAATTCAAGACACCCCACAGAAACACTAGGCCCATGCACCACTCACTACCCCTGGGTATAATGGATGAAAGCTAGGCAAAATGGGTGCAGGCCTGAGATCACTGCCTGCAGTCAAAAGTGCCCCTTGCCCCCAAGCACATGGCCAGGGCCTGCCTGTACCAGCACTGAAAATGGCCCCCACCCACATGACCAGTCCCCATCAACACCCCAAAAAATCAAAAAACACTCAAAAATCACCACAATCCAATGCCATCCATGCCCTCCATGATGCTTACATTAAAGAGATCCCACAGAAAGACTCAGTCCATGCACCACTCACTAGTCCTGTGCAAAAGGCCCCAACAGCAGCCCAAAAAATCGAAAAACACACAAAAATCAGCACAATCCCATGCCATCCATGCCCTCAATGATGTTTAAATTCATGACACCCAAAAGAAAGGCTAGGCCCATGCACCACTCACTACTCCTGGGCAAAAGGCCCCATCAGCAGCCAAAAAAATTGAAAAACACAGAGAAATCAGCACAATCCCATGCCATCCATGCCCTCAATGATGTTTACATTCAAGACACCCTACAGAAAAACTAGGCCCATGCACCACTCACTACCCCTGGGCAAAAGGCCCCAACAGCAGCCAAAAAAATCGAAAAACACAGAAAAATCTGCAAAATCCCAGGCCATCCATGCCCTCAATGATGTTTAAATTCAAGCCACCCAACAGAAAGACTAGGCCCATGCACCACTCACTACCCCTGGGCATAATGTATAAAAGCTAGGCAAAATGGGTGCAGGCCTGAGAACACTGCCTGCATTCAAAATGGCCCCTTGCCCCCCAGCACATGGCCAGGGCCTGCCTGTACCAGCACTCAAAATGACCCCACCCACATAGCCAGTCCCCATCAACACCCCAAAAAATCAAAAAACACACACAAATCACCACAATCTAATGCCATCCATGCCCTCAATGATGTTTACATTAAAGAGACCCCACAGAAAGACTCAGTCCTTGCACCACTCACTACCCCTGGGCAAAAGGCCCCAACAGCTGCCAAAAAAATTGAAAAAACACAGAAAAATCAGCACAATCCCATGCCATCCATGCCCTCAATGACGTTTAAATTCAAGACACCCCACAGAAACACTAGGCCCATGCACCACTCACTACCCCTGGGTATAATGGATGAAAGCTAGGCAAAATGGGTGCAGGCCTGAGATCACTGCCTGCAGTCAAAAGTGCCCCTTGCCCCCAAGCACATGGCCAGGGCCTGCCTGTACCAGCACTGAAAATGGCCCCCACCCACATGACCAGTCCCCATCAACACCCCAAAAAATCAAAAAACACTCAAAAATCACCACAATCCAATGCCATCCATGCCCTCCATGATGCTTACATTAAAGAGATCCCACAGAAAGACTCAGTCCATGCACCACTCACTAGTCCTGTGCAAAAGGCCCCAACAGCAGCCCAAAAAATCGAAAAACACACAAAAATAAGCACAATCCCATGCCATCCATGCCCTCAATGATGTTTAAATTCATGACACCCAAAAGAAAGGCTAGGCCCATGCACCACTCACTACTCCTGGGCAAAAGGCCCCATCAGCAGCCAAAAAAATTGAAAAACACAGAAAAATCAGCACAATCCCATGCCATCCATGCCCTCAATGATGTTTACATTCAAGACACCCTACAGAAAGACTAGGCCCATGCACCACTCACTACCCCTGGGCAAAAGGCCCCAACAGCAGCCAAAAAAATCGAAAAACACAGAAAAATCAGCACAATCCCATGCCATCCATGCCCTCATGATGTTTAAATTCAAGACACCTCACAGAAAGACTAGGCCCATGCACCACTCACTACCCCTTGGCATAATGGATGAAAGCTAGGCAAAATGGGTGCAGGCCTGAGAACACTGCCTGCATTCAAAATGGCCCCTTGCCCCCCAGCACATGACCAGGGCCTGCCTGTACCAGCACTCAAAAGGGCCCCCACCCACATGGCCAGTACCCATCAACACCCCAAAAAATAAAAAAAACACACAAAAATCACCACAATCCAATGCCATCCATGCCCTCCATGATGTTTACATTAAAGAGACCCCACAGAAAGACTCAGTCCATGCACCACTCACTAGCCCTGGGCAAAAGGCCCCAACAGCAGCCAAAAAAAATCAAAAAACACACAAAAATCAGCACAATCCCATGCCATCCATGCCCTCAATGATGTTTAAATTCAAGACACCCCACAGAAAGACTAGGCCCATGCACCACTCACTAGCCCAGCAGCCAAAAAAATCATAAAACACACAAAAATCACCACAATCCAATGCCACCCATGCCCTTCTTGATGTTTACATTAAAGAGACCCCACAGAAAGACTCAGTCCATGCACCACTCACTAGCCCTGGGCAAAAGGCCCCAACAGCAACCAAAAAAAATCGAAAAACACAGAAAAATCAGCACAATCCCATGCCATCCATGCCCTCATTATGTTTAAATTCAAGACACCCCACAGAAAGACTCGGCCCATGCACCACTCACTACCCCTGGGCAAACAGCCCCAACAGCAGCCAAAAAAATCGAAAAACACACAAAAATCAGCACAATCCCATGATATCCATACCCTCAATGATGTTTAAATACAAGACACCCCACAGAAAGACTAGGCCCATGCACCACTCACTACCCCTGGGCATAATGGATGAAAGCTAGGCAAAATGGGTGCAGGCCTGAGAAAACTGCCTGCATTAAAAATGCCCCCATGCCCCCCAGCACATGGCCAGGGCCTGCCTGTACCAGCACTCAAAATGGCCCCCACCCACATGGCCAGTCCCCATCAACACCCCAAAAAATCGAAAAACACACACAAATCACCACAATCCAATGCCATCCGTGCCCCCCATGATGTTTACATTAAAGAGACCCCACAGAAAGACTCAGTCCATGCACAACTCACTAGCCCTGTGCAAAAGGCCCCAACAGCAGCCAAAAAAATCAGAAAACACACACAAATCAGCACAATCTCATGCCATCCATGTCCTTAAGGATGTTTACATTAAGGACACCCCACAGAAAGACTAGGCCCATGCACCACTCACTACCCCTGGGCAAAAGGCCCCAACAGCAGCCAAAAAAATCGAAAAACACAAAAAAATCAGCACAATCCCATGCCATCCATGCCCTCATGATGTTTAAATTCATGACACCCCACAGAAAGACTAGGCCCATGCACCACTCACTACCCATGGGCATAATGGATGAAAGCTAGGTCAAATGGGTGCAGGCCTGAGAACACTGCCTGCATTCAAAATGGCCCCATGCCCCCCAGCACACGGCCAAGGCCTGCCTGTACCAGCACTCAAAATGGCCCCCACGCACATGGCCAGTCCCCATCAACACCCCAAAAAATCAAAAAACACACAAAAATCACCACAATCCAATGCCATCCATGCCCTCCATGATGTTTACATTAAAGAGACCCCACTGAAAGACTCAGTCCATGCACCACTCACTAGCCCTGGGCAAAAGGCCCCAACAGCAGCCAAACAAATCGAAAAACACACAAAAATAAGCACAATCCCATGCCATTCACGCCCTCAATGATGTTTAAATTCAAGACACCCCACAGAGAGACTAGGCCCATGCACCACTCACTACCCCTGGTCAAAAGGCCCCAACAGCAGCCAAAAAAATCAAAAAACACAGAAAAATCAGTACAATCCCATGCCATCCATGCCATTAATGATGTTTAAATTCAACACACCCCACAGAAAGACTAGGCCCATGTACCACTACCTTCCCCTGGGCATACTGGATGAAAGCTAGGCAAAATGGGTGCAGGCTTGAGAACACTGCCTGCATTCAAAATGGTCCCTTTCCCCCCCAGCACATGGCCAGGGCCTGCCTGTACCAGCACTCAAAATGGCCCACACCCACATGACCAGTCCCCATCAACACCCGAAAAAAATCGAAAAACACACAAAAATCACCACAATCCAATGCCATCCATGCCCTCCAAGATGTTTACATTAAAGAGACCCACAGAAAGACTCAGTCCATGCACCACTCACTAGCCCTGGGCTAAAGGCCCCAACAGAAGCCAATAAAATCGAAAAACGCACAAAAATCAGCACAATCCCATGCCATCCATGCCTTCAATGATGTTTAAATTCAAGACACCCCACAGAAAGATTAGGCCCATTCACCACTCACTACCTCTGGGCAAAAGGCCCCAACAGCAGCCAAAAATATAAAAAAAACACACAAAAATCAGCACAATCCCATGCCATCCATGACCTCAATGATGTTTAAATTCAAGACACCCCACAGAAAGACTAGGCCCATGCACCACTCACTACCCCTGGGCATAACGGAAGAAAGCTAGGCAAAATGGGTGAAGGCCTGAGAACACTGCCTGCATTCAAAATGGCCCCTTGCCCCCCGGCACATGGCCAGGGCCTGCCTGTACCAGCACTCAAAATGCCCCCCACCCACATGGCCAGTCCCCATCAACACCCCAAAAAATCGAGAAAACACTTAAAAATCACCACAATCCAATGCCATCCATGCCCTCCATGATGTTTATATTAAAGAGACCCAACAGAAAGACTCAGTCCATGCACCACTCACTAGCCCTGGGCAAAAGGCCCCAACAGCAGCCCAAAAAATCGAAAAACACACAAAAACTCAGCACAATCCCATGCCATCCATGCCCTCAATGATGTTTACATTCAAGACACCCCACAGAAAGACTTGGCCCATGCACCACTCACTACCCCTGGGCAAAAGGCCCCAACAGCAGCCAAAAAAATTGAAAAAACAGAAAAATCAGCACAATCCCATGCCATCCATGCCCTCAATGATGTTTAAATTCAAGACACCCCACAGAAAGTCTAGGCCCATGCACCACTCACTACCCCTGGGCATAATGGATGAAAGCTAGGCAAAATGGGTGCAGGCCAGAGATCACTGCCTGCATTCAAATTGGCCCCTTGCCCCCCAGCACTTGGCCAGGGCCTGCCTGAACCAGCACTCAAAATGGCCCCCACCCACATGACCAGTCCCAATCAACACCCCCAAAAAATCGAAAAACACACAACAATCACCACAATCCAATGCCATCCATGCCCTCCATGATGTTTACATTAAAGAGACCCCACAGAAAGACTCAGTCCATGCGCCACTCACTAGCCCTGGGCAAAAGGCCCCAACAGCAGCAAAAAAAAAACCACACAAAAATCAGCACAATCTCAGGCGATCCATGCCCTCAATGATGTTTAAATGCAAGACACCCCACAGAAAGACTAGGCCCATGCACCACTCACTACCCCTGGGCAAAAGGCCCCAACAGCAGCCAAAAAAATCGAAAAACACACAAAAATCAGCACAATCCCATGCCATCCATGCCCTCAATGATGTTTAAATTCAAGACACCCCACAGAAAGACTAGGCCCATGCACCACTCACTACCCCTCGGCATAATGGATGAAAGATAGGCAAAATGGGTGCAGGCCTGAGAACACTGCCTGCATTCAAAATGGCCCCTTGCCCCCCAGCACATGGCCAGGGCCTGCCTGTACCAGCACTCAAAATGGCCTCCACCCACAAGGCCAAACCCCATCAACACCCCAAAAAATCGAAAAACACACAGAAATCACCACAATCCAATGCCATCCGTGCCCTCCATGATGTTTATATTAAAGAGACCCCACAGAAAGACTCAGTCCATGCACCACACACTAGCCCTGGGCAAAAGGCCCCAACAGCAGCCAAAAAAATCGAAAAACACACACAAATCAGCACAATCCCATGCCATCCATGCCCTCAATGATGTTTACATTCAAGACACCCCACAGAAAGACTAGGCCCATCCACCACTCACTACCCCTGGGCAAAAGGCCCCAACAGCAGCCAAAAAAATCGAAAAACACAGAAAAATCAGCACAATCCCATGCCATCCATGCCCTCCATGATGTTTACATTAAAGAGACCCTACAGAAAGACTCAGTCCAGGCACCACTCACTACCCCTGGGCAAAAGGCCCCAACAACAGCCCAAGAATCGAAAAGTCCAAAATTGTAGTTGCAGCAACTGTAATGCCCCAAACAAATTTACTTGTGATATTTCTAATCCAAAAGTGATCCAAAGAAAGTCAAAAAGGCCTCAAATCCAAATATCCAGCAGCATCCACAAAAAGTAATCCTTCCAGGTCAAGATCCGAATTAAAGTGACCAGCACATGAAGAAAGCACTGGGAGGAGCCTGCTGGACAGGAACAGGAAGTTGGAGACTGTGGGGCACTTCCTTCCTCCACCCCCCCCAAAATGGACTCCTTGCAAACAAAAGTGCAGGCAAATGTCAACCTGAGGAGTTATTCTGATAAAAATCATCATTTTCAGAAGGTTTATGCTGCTTGCTGGTGGATTTCTTGTGCAGAATTGCAAATTTTGCAATTTCGCGAGTGCAAGATTGTTGCTGCCCGCCGCATCTACGTGTTCGCAATTGTGAACTCCCGCGATACGTGATCACGGCGTACTCGCGTTGACAAACTCTCGCTGTGCAAGGTGGCAAGCCGCGATGATGTAATCGAGGTCGCCAAACTCACGCGGGATCCCGCAGCAAGATCCAAAATGGCGCAGCACACGCAAAATATCGAGAAAAAAACTCTGCAAATTCTGAATGACGGTAAGTGAACGCTGCGCGCCGCAATATTGTATCACCAAGCAAAAAAATCCGCAGCGTGCGAATTTGTGGATTTTCGGCAAATTCGCGAGAGTTCGCGGATTGCGAATTTACCGAAAATCCGCAAAATCCGCGAGCGGAATGGATTTTCCACCCATGCTTATATTGAAGCCCTGGCAAGCTCCCTGAGAAACCACAGCTCAATAACCCCCTTTAAACCACAGGAATGGTCCAAAAAGCTGGCACTATATGCAGATGATCTGATGATCTTCACAAATGACTATCAGAGTTCTTCTGCAGCAATAGAGTCCACAATAACTAACTTTGTAAGAGTATCAGGGTACTTGACAAACCAAGAAAAAACCGAGGCTATGAGCTGGAACACACACCACAACACTCCGTATTCTAAAGAGAAAATAAAATACTTAGATATTACGTTGGTTAAGGATATAGAAAAAGTACCTCAGTTAAACATCAATAGAATTGCTGCTGAAACTAGGAAACTACTTAAAGTATGGGACGGGCTTCCTCTTAGTTTCCTGGGAAGATCAAACATAATAAAAATGTCCATTGTCCCCAAATTCACTTACCTCTTTAACACCATACCATTGGAATTCAAGAGAGATGTCTTAAAGAAAATTCAAGGAGAAATCACAAGCTTCATATGGTCATCTAAAGGAACCAGAATCGCATGGAAAAAATTAAGGAAAAGAAAACATAATGGGGGAATCGCCAGTCCTGACCTTCTCGAATACTGTAAGGCCTTCCAATTTAAAAATATGAGACCTCTTCTTAAGAATTACCAGTTTTACCCCGATTTCCTGCAAAATAAGACAGGCAGAATAGATCATTTCCCATATAAATTTGGACACCCAAAATTTTTCAAAAACATAAAACTAAAGATCCTAATCAATGCAGCAAAATTATGGTATCAAGTCAGAAGCACTCTAAATATACCATATTATAGCTCAAGGGTCCCCATTTGGGATTCTCCAGGCACACCAGACAGCTTAAAAGACTCTTTGGCCCTACCCCTGAAAGCAGCAGGATTAAAAAAATGGGGCCAGCTGATGACAGAAAACTGCATAATTTCCTGGGATCAATTGGTCGCTAATACAAACTCATCAGTGTCCAAATTTAAATACAATCAACTGGTAAGCTGGGCTAAATCGCTTACAGAGGAGAAAAAGGGAAATGAGGATATAGAGAACATTTTTTTGAAAACCACCCCAATAAAAAAAGAAATATCTAGGTGGTGCTGGGCTCTAATTACAGCAGGAGAAGAAGAGTTGCTGATCCCAGATGCAGTTTGGAGGAAAGATATACCAGAATTAGACCAACAAAATATCTGGCTAAAATCACTGGAAAAGTGTTGGACTATCACAAAACCAGCCGCTCTGAAGAGAAACCACCTATTTACTATACATAGGGCATATTGGACCCGAAAAGATTATCAAAATTCAAAGGAGCCAGCATAAAGACCTGCCCTAAATGCGAACTGGAAAGGGCAAACGACCTACATATGTTCAAAGAATGCCCCATCCTCGACTCATTCTGGCAAGAAGTCGGTAAGACGATAACACTAGTAAACTGTAAACTGTAAACTTGCAGATTTATAGAGCGCGAATTGTTGCCCGGAGGCGTCCAAGCGCTAGGATAGCCAGAACCTATTGATGAGCATAATTGCTTGCGAAACACAGTGAGGTTAGGGTTAGCTCTGAGATGGAGTGGCAGAGTGTTCCAAGTCTTGGACGCGTTGTATGAGAACGTCCTTCCGCCAGATCTAGATCTTTTTATTCTTGGCAAGCTAGTACTAGTACTGGGAAAACAACTAGAAGTAAGTACAACTCCTATTATCTTTGGGATCGACTCCAACATTGATTGGGGTAAGTTAACAAAAAAACAGGAAAACTTACTGTTTGTACTGATACTACTAGCTAGGCGGGAAATATGCATAAATTGGGTTAAACCAATATCACCATTGCATAGGGACTGGCTAAACTCAGTAATAAAAACAAATAAAAGCGATAGACAAGGAAAACCGAGTAAAAAGTTTAGTTTTAGGGAAATCTGGGAACATTTTTATAAACCAGATACTTTAACGTGATAATGTGGCCCCGAAATACAAAGTCCTGTGATTAAAGCGATGACAATAATTCAGACGGGAAAAATTCCCACCGAGTACCCAGGAGGGCTAGCTCATCCCACAAAAACGGAAATATTGATTATGATAAAGGTCACAGTAGACCCCAAACCAAAAACAACCGGTAATGGGAAACTCCCCTCCACAGGATGGCCAATAAGGGGCAGTGAAGGCACAAAAGTTTGAAGGAATGGGCTCCCGTTACAAACCTTAAACATATATTCGCAAAATGAGGACAAACAATAAGAAATAAGACTGTTCAATAAACCCTTTTCATTGAAACGCCTATCTACATATTTCAGTGTAAACTCTGTAGAAACAAAGCATGCACGATTGACTGAGTGAAACTTTTATTTATGTTTCACGATTCTGGGATTGTTCCAATTCTAAGGGAAACAAAGTTGTCATGTTTATGCAGTTGTCAGAAACTAATCCCTTCTTGTTTATTCAAGATGTTTCTAGTGACCTCTGAGTTAGCTGGCACACACAAGTAATTACGATTAATGTACTCGATACAGACATACTGACCTCAGTCCCATGTCAAAACTATAGTGTATATTATTCCAATGCGCAGAGCCTAACAGGTATATCAGAACTACACTGCATGGCACCCAACGGTTTGGTAAGGCACTAATTTAATGCTAGATACTAAAGTAACTCAATTGCAACTTTTCTCAGAGACCCCTACTCATCATACTCCATAAGACGTTTAGAGTGGGTAGGGATAATATTCGCCATAGCTGAGTAGGACAAAAATCCTATGTATTGGCTGTTTTGTTTGTTCAACGTTGAAGGATAAGTGTTCCAAAATATTGTGCACTTTATCTTTGTTCCCTTGAAACTTGCTCTGCAACTTTCATTAAACAATGACCGTAAATCGGCATTGACAACGAGGTTGTACCCGACAATGTTGCGGTATTTTTTGAAAATACATGTTTTAATGAAACCGATCAGAATGCTTATAAAATATGGCCTAACACCAAGAGGTGGTAGAGCACTTATTGTGATAGAGGCACATGAATCTCACCAGACGGAGGTATTCTACTCATGGAAAGTATTACCTGGATCAAATCCAATAACTAGAATGTTTCACTTCTACAAAGAAGATGATCCACCTAAGGAATAGATTCCTTTCAAGGATATTGAAATTCCACTCACATACCAGGAGCATGATCTCTGGTTTAAAGGTGCCCTAAAACATTTCAAGCACATTACCATGCTCGGTCCACTAGTTAGACCAGGAGCAACATGGCAGGTTTTAGCTGGCTACACACCTCATCCTAACATTGAAGAAATGACAGATGTAGAATTACTTGCTCATCCAAAAGAATTAATCAAAATATATAGACAATTGGTTCAATATGTCATGCGGACTTTCACTGTCCAACCAACAATAGCCATTCCAAGACAAACCTCTCACCGGGGGAATGCACTACAAAATCACACCACAGATGTTACACGCAGTCATGGGTAAAATGCCATTCTGGATAGCTCAAGAAATTACTCAAATCGAAGAAGTATTTCCTAATACTATCCCTTATGAAAAACATTGAATTCTAACAATATGTTCACCAATGGGGATAACATCACATCTGGAAGCCTGCACCACTTGGGGTATAGTCTTTGCTGCTGTCCACACTAAAATTAATGGTGTTCCATCTTTGGCGGTAATACCCGACGTCCTGAAACAGATTCAAAATGAATACGGGGCAGAGCCTGCTCTGAATTTAGGTATGAAGTTACTGAAAAATTTCGACCGGGTCTCAACATTAATATTATCTAATATTAAAAGAGAAGCACCATCAGTGGCAATCCACCAGAAATTAAGGGAATTTGATGTAACAGAACAATCACAAGAACTAGCCAGAATAATTGAAAAATCCTATGAAGAATTAGGCAGAGACAGTTTGGGTGGGAAACCAGTTAAACGACAACTGTCTGAAAGTCCTGAAAAGGCCTTTACTAAAAACAATCCTATTTCTTCTAAAAATAAGTGGGAAAATAGCAAACAACATTCAAAAGAGAAAGATTCTCAATCCTGAGGTAGCTCTCCTCAAAAGGAACCCTCTGAAAGGAGGTATACCTGAGAAATAGGGATAATTTGAGAAAACCTGACAGGTATCAAGATACTGATACACGTTCCTCTCGTACCTTTCAGATATTGTCACACACATTCGAAAGAAGAGGACGGTCAGATCAAAAAGAAGAACGTGTAAAGTGCAAAGACGATCTACACGTTCAGAAAAACAAACCAAAACCTCAATTCTCCAAGAAGAAGGTAGCAGGTCTGAAGATCATACATGCCGAGGATTTTGAGAACACAGCTCAGTAACAGCGAATGGGCTCAGACAATGTTGGACAGTGCAGCAGAAGTAACAATAGCTCACCAGAACCTGAAGGAAATTATGGAGACTGTGGACCTGAATGAAGACATTCAAGTTGAGACTGTAGGCACCAGGGTTAGTTCTCCAAATAGTTTATATGAAATAACACTCCAGATGGAGGGAGACATACCCAAAAATGTGAAAGCATTCATTTGGGAGTGACTTTCAAAGGGTTATGATATACTTCTAGTAGAACAGGACTGGCCACCAGAATTTCTCAGGGTGTGCCCACATAACGAAGACATCAATATGATAGCCTTCTCCAACAATGTTCCAGTATATTTAAAATATACTTATGCCAGGAAATGGGCAGTAGTCCAAGCCCCATCATTATACAAAAATCATGTAGGATGGGATGATGACTCATCTCACAACAAAATCCAGTTAAAAAATCAACCAACTGCACAAAGGCAGTATTTAATTAAGCAAGAAGATAAAAAACAGGTCAGGGAGATTTTAGATCAACTTGAATACAAAGGGATTATTGAAACATGCACCTCATCAATAAACAATCCTTTGTTTCCTGTTTCAAACCAGACAATACATATCGTCTAGTGTTGGATTACAGACACCTAAACTCTTCTTGTAAAACATTTGAGTGCAAAATGCACATAGTACAGCATTAATGAATAACATTGTGCATAAAAAATATAAAACCACATTAATCATGATCAAATATCTTTATTTAGATATAACACAGATATCTTTAAAAGAGAATACAAAATCCACATTATGTACCAAATGTTAAAATGAATACAGAAACACGATCGGTTATGACAATCATAATAAAAATAGAGATCATCCACATCTTGAGCCTCCTTGTTCCGTAACATTTTAAAATAGAATATAAAAACACAGATATATAATGAACTAGAGGGAGGGTAGGTTAACACATAATACACAAAACTCTTCGCACTTTTATGTTACTCCCACAGTCAGTGGTATCTTACATATAAAAACAACCCAATATTCTTAGGGATACTGCTCATACTCTTTTCATTTTGTTCTCCTTAGTAATTGGGTTATGTTGTAAGGTGTATTAAATGGTTAAAAGGGATAAGGGGGAAGCTTTATAGGACTGCTTTCGCTTAAAATTACGGTATGCTTGCTGAATGAAATTTGCTAGTCTTATGTTTAAGACTATATTTTCAGGGTTCAAAGCCACAATAATGGCTTGCCTGCAGGTCCGGGGCCGGGCACCCAGCCTATTCCATTCAGCTTTTAGTTTGCACCTGCGTTGGGAATTAAAGAGTGGGCAAAGGCAGACCACATGCAACAGAGTTTCGGCCGTTTTACCACACCCTCTGCAAGTTGGATCTTCCACCTTGCGTCGCCAGGAAGGCAGATCTTGCAGAAATCGCCAGTCATCCATTCTAATAGCTATAAGGCTACGTTTTAGGTACAGTGAGTATGTACAAGACAGGTAGGTGGCGGGGGCTAGCCATCTATACGAATGTATTGTATTGTATTGTATGAAGGTTTTGTACCACGCATACTGTCACCCTACGGGTATCCCGGTGCTTAGATTTTACAGTATCAGACTCAGATGAGGATGAATCAAGGGCACAGAGAAGCACTAACAAGTCGGCGGGAAAAGCCAAATTTTCAGGCTACGCCTGAAGCTCATAAGGGACTGACTGTCTGATGCTCAGGGGAAGTTCATTCCACTGGCGCGCAGCAACCACCTGGAAGGCCCTGCCCCCAGCCTAGCCCGCTTGACTCCTGGGACTTCTAGCAGACCTGCACCAGCCGATCTAAGTTGTCTCTGTGGCGGTACCAGGAGAAACACCCCTGCAGCGGAGCTGGGCCTTGGTCATGCGTTGCTTTAAATACCATGCACAGAGACTTAAATAGTACCCTCTCCTTGATCGGCAGCCAGTGCAGATCCTGTAGGGCTTGGTGTGATGAGGTGCGGCGATTTCTTTTTAGTGCCAGCTTAGCCGCTGCCGATTGCACTCTCTGCAGCCTGTCAATGACAAACTGAGGCACCCCCAGATATAACGAGTTGCAATAGTCCAGCCTACTCTAGACAATGCTCCTCACCACCAATGAACGTTTGTCATCTGGCAGGATCGGGAGGAGCCGGCGCAGCATCCGTAAGAGACCGAAACACACGCCAGCTATCCTGTTGGCCTGTGACTCCATTCGTAGATTTTTATCAATCAAGACCCCTAGATTTTTTAAAGTGTCAGACGGGGGCACTGGCTCCTCTTCTGGGGTAAGTCTAAATTCCCTCGGTAGGTGCTTGGTTAAACCTGCTGGGGCACAGTACAGCACCTCTGTCTTTTCCCCATTGAACTGTAAGGAGTTCTTCCTGAGCCACCTGGCTGTAAGGCGCATACATTCCTGGACTGCGTGCTTCCCTTCCAGGGAAAACGCCAGCTGCGTGTCGTCTGCGTAGTTGACTACCTCCACTCCAAATGATTTAGTGAGGGGGAGGAGCGGCTGTAGGTATACGTTAAATAAAATGGGGCTGATGGCCGACCCCTGAGGGACCCCATGATCTATTGCCGTTTTGTTAGCAGAGAATGGTGCCAATGTGACCCCCTGCTGTTGTCCTGAGAGGTAGGACCGCATCCATTGTAGTGCACATCCCCGCACTCCCATACTCTCGAGCCTTCCTAACAGAATAGAGTGGTCAACCGTATCGAATGTGGCCGACATATCGAGAAGCACTAACACCGTGACATTCCCGCTGTCGGCCCGCATTCTCAGTTTGTCCAGCCTCAGAGTCAGCACGGACTCCGTCCCATGTGCTGGGTGGAAGCCAAACTGATCTCTGTCCAGCCTCTGGTTTTCCTCCAGGAAGCCGGAGAGTGACCTGCCCACTGCCCGCTCCAGTATTTTAACCGGGTAGGGGAGCAGGGAAATGGGTCTCTAGCTCTCCGACTTGGCAGGGTCCAGAGATGTTTTTTTAAGCAGGGGTGTCACCACTGCCTGCTTCCAGCCATCCGGAACCACTCCCTCCTCGAGCGATTGATTACAGATGCGTTGCAGCCATGGGAGAGTTAAAAGGCCAAATGTTTTCCAAACTTTTACCGGCATAGGATCGTCCGGAGAACCAGAGGATACACTATCTGCCATGCTGTTAAATGTACAATCATTCAGGCTAGGAAATCTATCCAAGGTGGCTGACTGGGGAGGAATTGGTTCCGCCTTATATTCTGCGGGAGCAGGGTCACCGGGATCTTGGCCTTGAAACCTGTCAACAATCTTTGCCACTTTGTCTGTAAAGTGGCAGCTATATTGTTGTACGGGTCCTGTGACGCGGTGGTCTTCTTACCAAGACAGGTCGGAGCAGAAAGCTCCCTAACTGTTTTAAACAGAGCTTTCGTGCTGTTAGGGGCTTGTAAGATGGAATTAGCATAGTACTCAGCTTTACACTCCAGGATCAGCTTCTTATATTTCCCTTGTACTACTTTTAATTCATTTTTTTCCCCCTCTAGGTAGTTAGGACGCCACTTTCATTCAGCCTTCTTACATACCCATCTCAGCATTCTCAGCTCATCCGTATACCAGGGAGAGGATGGCTTCTTCCTACTTTTTATCCTTTTAATCGGGATCATCCTATCCAAAGCTCCCGTGACAAATTCACAGTAGGCTTTGTAGTTCCCTTCTACCGTAGCCTGGGGATCAAACCTGTCAGCATTGGGGAGGGTGAGATGGACTTCCATCCTATCCAGTTTTGCCCACTCCCTGCCTGTTCGGCCTACCGCTGAGTGACTGATGGGGCCAGCTATCCCTCCTACCAAGATTTTAAAACGGATTAGGTAGTGGTCCGTCCAGCTTTGCGGAGTGATATCTAGTACTTCGAACTCCTGCTGGTTGGCAAATAGGAGGTCAAGCATGTGACCACCCTGATGGGTCATGGAGTTTATCAGTTGTGCCAGATTTAGATTGTTACAAGTATCCAGTAAGTCTATCAGATGGGGCCCCAATGCGCCATTGTCCCACAGGTTGAAGTCTCCCAGAATCACCATTCTGGAATGGCTTAGAGCAAGGCTCACCACTACATCTAGGAAGGCTGTAAAGGATGTGGCACTCCCTGGCAGTCTATAGCAGACCAAGCCTGTGAGCAAGTTACCCCCCGTCCCTGAAACGTGAGGCCCATCATTTCCATCCCCACAACCTCCTCTACCTGCAGGGCGGTGCAATTCAGTTCCTCCTGAAAGATAACACTGACCCCCCCTCCTCTGCCCTTCCCTCTTGGAATGTGGCAGATATTATACCCAGGTGGACAGGCTAGCCCTAATTCTACCCCATTATCAGCGCTAGTCCATGTTTCGGTTAGGAACAGGGCGTCTAACCCTAAATCTTCTATCAGGGAGGCCACTTCCGTGTGGTGTTTTACAAGCGAGCGTGTATTTAGTAGCCCACATGTCAGTTCTATATTCCTGATATGCCCTTGGGGATGCTGCGGGCCTATCGTTGGACCTCCCATCTTACCTACTTCCAGGAGTTCTTCTCTGGAATATAATATTCTCCCTGCCTCTGCCGTTTGATGGTCAGCGTGGCTGGCCCTAGGCCCGGCCGAGGCGCGGACGGGCGCAGACGGGCTCGCCTCTGGCGTGCCACCGGCCCGCATGCTGCGTGCAAGCGCTGCGCGTTTGCATCTCCCGCCTTAAGTAACTCAGGGCTGAGGACCAGGCACTAGAGCGCTCAACAAAATGGCGCCCGACAAGTGCCCCGTCCTCCCCCAATATGGCAGCCCACAAGTGCTAAGGTGCAGGGCCTCCCGCTCTAGCAGCAAGGGAGATGTGCATTTATGAGAGCCCAAGCGTGGCTACGTTTCGCAAAAAGTGCATTATCTGTGATAAGTGATCTCCTTCTCACGCATTTTTTAATGGCCATTTTAAATGCTGTCTGACTGGGTTAAGGGCCCATAGGTCACTCGCTGACATTTGATGGATGGCGTCCTTAAAGAGGCGACCAAACGTTCCATCTGGATTTTTCTGGGTGATTTCTAGCCAGACTAAAGATTCTAATGTGCCTGGGTCCGCTTGTCTCAGTTTATTACAGAGGTTTAAGTAAGTGCCGACGTTGGAGTCCTCATAGTTTGGTAACTCCATCTCTAATCTTATTTGTGCTGCAGATGCAGAATTTGGCAGCTGGAGAACTCTTTTATATATTCTGGTCTTGTGTTGATTTAAAGCAATGTTCAATTTGCCCCTGAATATCTCTATGCCGTATGATAGGGAAGGCCTTTTTTCGCTCTCATGACTTCCAAGAGAGGCGTAAGTGTTGGGCCTAAGAGATTTTTAGAGAGCTTACCTAGTGACACTGCAAGAGTTGTAGCTTTAACTGCGATCTCATTGCGCTGTTTTATAAGATTACATCTGGAGTCCAGGTGGACACCTAGATATTTGTACGACTGGCCTATAGCGAGACTTGTATTGTTAAATGACCACCCGCCACCGGCGTGTAGTTTTTTACCAAAGGGGACAACTTGCTTTTTCTTAAGGTTGACCTCTAGTTGGTTTGTGGTTGTGTAACTAAGCAGTTTGTCGAGGAGCCTTTTTAGCCCGACCCTGGTGAGGCTAAAGAGAACAAGGTCATTGGCGTACAGAAAGTTATTTATAGCCGTGCCTCCCACCTTTGGGGGATGACTGTTTGTATCGTCCAGAGTGCTTGACAGATCTTATTTAAACATGTGAAACAGAAGAGGGGCCAGCAAAAATACCTGCTTCACACCTCTAGTTCTCATAATTTTCCGCCAGAGATGTGTGCCGGATCCCAACTTCACCCGGACCCAGGTACGGGAGTGAAGTTGAATGATTGCCTTCAATAGTTTATCGGGGATCCCCCACTTCCTTAGTTTTTCCCATAGAGCCACTCAAGGGACCCTGTCAAATGCTGCTTTGAAATCGACAAAGCAGCAGAGCACTGACCTAGATGTTAAAAGTGCTTTGTCGACAATGGTTGACACTGCTAATAGATTGGTCTTGGTCCCTGAGTTAGCAACAAACCCCGTCTGGTTCATCGGTATCAAGTTATATTCCTTTGCCCATAGCCTCAGGTCCTCCAAGAGGAGGCCTGCGTAGTGCTTAGCCTCAATGTCCAAGAGGGCAATGAGTCTGTAGTTCGGCGCGGCGGGAGATCCTGTTTTATAGTTTGGGTGGATTATGGCTTCCTGCCAAGAGTCCGGGATTGTTGCAGTTTTCAAAGAACAATTAAAAAGGTTTGTTAATGTTCCTGACCAGGAGGCTGTGTCAGATTTAAACAGACTCTGTTCTTGAGTTTTTACTCTTGCTCTCCCACACCAATTTGCACCAGAATTGGTTTTCGTTCAACTGTTTATCTTTAGTCATCGCCGGCCGGAAAGACTTTTGGGCAGCTTGGTAAAGGTTTAAGAATTCGCTATTCCCCGGAGATTTTGCAAGTAACCGCAAAGCGTTGTTTCTGGCTTTCTTAAGTGATTTTGTCTGTATTGACAGTGTAAACTTGCGGTGCTGGATTGGCCTTTGGGCCTGCTGTTTTGCTGGAAAAAGGTTGGTCAGGTGAGAGCAGAGCATCGACCATGTTGCAATCGGTGAGGCGTCCTGATCGATTCCGCCTCTTATGATGTCCATGGTTTCTTGTAGGATGTTCGGGCTGATGTCTTCACTCCACTTGAGGTGCTTTAGGTTCTCCGTGTATATTCCCCGGCAGGTTAAAGGAGCAGGTTTATGAGTCACTGGTTTTGTGTTAAAGGATATGACCTGGAGGATGAATACAGAAACTGGCCAGACAGTGAAGCAGGGCTGAATTGCAGATGATATAGTCCAAATAAGATTGTTTACTGCCGTTTGTCCAAGACCAGTTTGGAGGGGTGTCGCCCGCCGACCTGCCGTTGATTACTAGGTAACCTGCACTGTAAAATCGCATCACACAGAGTTCGCCCAGTCCGCAGTGAGCTTGATTGGGCGGTTTGGTTTGTGTCACAGCCTCAGTGATTGAAAATAAAAAGGCCCTTCAGTGTCTGCTAGTTTATCTTGAAATAATTTGGTGTTAAAATCTCCTGCGACAATACAGTCTGAATTCGGGTGTTCTGCGGCAATGTCGCTCATGATTTCCATTAGACGGGCCAGGTGAAATTGTTTTGTGCACGTACTTGGGTTAATGTACACGTTTAGAAGGAAAAGTGAGCACTGATTCCTCCATGAGTTGATTTTGACCCCGAGTAACCAGTCTTCGTCAATGGATAGTCGTGAAATTGGGCCTTTTAAGTTGTTTGATATGTATATTGACAGGCCCCCTTTAGAGTGACCTTAGCGGCTGTCCCTTAGTGCTGGTTTCCATAGTTCAGTGAAGCCAATAACGGGACATCCTTGTGAGGCCCAGGTTTCCTGCAAGGCTATTACTGCATGCTCGTATAAAAAGGAAAAAGTTTCAGGGCTCGTTATTTTCTGATGGAGTCCACTTATGTTCCATGAACACATTAAGAAGATGGAATCTACTTGTGGGTTATGAACAATTGCTGATGAGTCTACTATGGGGGCTAATTTTGCCAGAGTTTTATGATTGGGGCCCCTGCACTCTGCTTCAGACGGTCATTCTAAGCTTTTGGTTGACAGGATGGCTGGGAGCCACTCCCATCCTTGACTTGTGTCGACATAGGAAATCACTGTTGGAGGGGTTTTATACTGTTCTTCGAGTCCTGACGCGTTCTTTAAAATAGAAAACGGTCTGGGGTGTTCCTCCGGTCTAGTGGTTCCTGCTTTTTGAGGTGGAGTTGGCTGATTTAGTAAGGCAGTAGGGTAGCTTGGAGTGGAGTATGGATACACTCGAATGCCCCTGTCTCGCAGAATGGCCTTATGGTCCAAATATGCTCATGCCCAGCTGGCCGACTTAAGAGACACCAGGGTTACCTCAGATGGTTGGGTGCCTCTTGGTGGGAGGAATTCGTTGGATTCAATGTCGTCCAATACCAGACCTGCGAGCCCTGGGATGCCATCCGCTAGTTTTATTATGTTTGACCTGTTAAGGATGTCTTGCGGACCTTTTGATTTATATTCTGGTGCCAGTAGAATGTGGCAATGTGGTGGATCATTTTTGTTCTCGTTATTATTTACACTTGGGGCCCTCTTGTTGGATTTATTAGGTAGCTGACCTGCATCTAATTCCTGCTTCTGTTGCGTTGGGCAATGGGGGGCCTTCCACGTAGGCTGACTGTTTTTGGGCAAAATTGTTTTTAGATTATGAATTGTTTTTGTGAAGTTCATTCTTGTTACCGTGGGGTCCACTCGAGACGAAATTGAGGCTGACACTGGTTTGGGTTTTACTTGGGTCACTGTGGACCCAGGTAAACTTGGTTCGTCGGTTTTCATCCTTGGCTGTTCTGTGACATTGCTGGGCTCATCTATTGCTATTTGCGCCCCTCGTTCGGTTAGGTCGCCGGACCTTCCCGCGGTTACTTGAATGGTGGGTACTAGTGGGTCCCCTTTTGCATTGTTGACACTAGAATTTACTAGGGGCGATGGTGCAGCTGTCTCACTTAGAGCTTTTTTGTTGCCGTTTCAAAGAGGGGAAAGAATTTCGGGTGGACAGCTGTTGTTTTTGCCCTTATTTTATTCCTCTGTTTGCGCAAGCGTTTGCGTTCTCTCTTACTGCAGAGTGGTGGAAGAGCTGGTGGCCCTTCTGAATTAGAGGGGGCCGAGGTCACTGAACTGGCCGTTGACCCTGTCGCTTGATGGTCTGTGCAGATTGTGCGTCCACTTTGGGCCCCGCGTTTTCAGTCGTCACTTTGGTCGGGTCTAACCCCGTTGATGCTGAATGGGGTTGGCCGGATTTTAACTGCTCTCTCGACTGTTTTGGACAGAGAGCTGTTCCCCCGCTTGACTTAGTGCCTTTGTTTGCGGTGGTCCACGGGTTAGCTCGATCTTGGGTCGTATCTGGTGTTTTTTGCAATTGCGGACAAGGAGTTATGAGTGAGTTACCTCCCTTCAGCAGCCTGACTTCTTTTATTACACTAGTTAGGAAGTCTGGAAGCGAAGAGAGTGAATCAATTATTGGGGAGCAGCAACAGACCGACTGTATGAGCTTTGTCGAGGCTTGTGCTCCTAGTATTAAGTTGTTCAGTTTATCGAGTTTATTGTCGATCCCTGCCGTGAACAGCTCTAGGGTGTTCAGAAGTTCGACCTGCACATCCAGTTTGTCCGAATGGTAATTTAGTGCATTGACTGTTTGTTGAAAGGTTTGAAGAAGTTGGTGCCAAACCACAGTTACTGTAGGCTCTTCTTGGTTGAGCTTTCGGTTTGGCGTATGATTGGTGGAGTTTTATTTGTTTTTAAAGAAGAATGACAGGTCCGCTAAGAGCTGGTCATTTGGATCCGATTTTTTGGGCGATTTTTGTGGTGGTGTCGTTATTGTTACTGGTGGTGAAAATGCAATATGCTGGGGGCTTGGCGCGTCCAGGTACTCTTTGGGTGTACTTATAGTTTGAAATAAGTGGGACGGGTGAGGGATGTTGTGCGCATGCGGATTTTGCGCATGGATTTGAGCGAGAGTTAACTGACAATGGGGAGCCATTGTGGTTTCCTTTGACGCGACAAGGTCCAGTCGGAAATATGTTATTGATGTTTCCGGTTTCTGAGTTTGATCTGTAAAAGAACTTGGGTTATACTGTAGGCTCACCGGAGAGGGTTGCAGCGGGCATACACCTTGCATATCCTCTACAGTGGGTGAGAGTTGCTGACCAGGTTGCGGCTCCAAGTGATAACTAAAAAGGTTTTGTTTGGAGCTTGCACCCCCCCGCCGGGCCGTGGGCAAGTCAATAACTGTTGATCCAAAAATGTAAACACTCGGGGGTTGAGTTGACTCTTTAGTTTTCGTTGGCCACTGTAATGGAGATGGCAGTTGTAGGGGGGGCGTACCTATTTCGGCCTGCTGGTCCGCGGCTACAAAGTTGGTTGACTCCTGAGGCTGGAACTTTAAAGGAGCATTAGTCATAGTTGAGATTTTTTTAAAGTAATCCAACAGGTTCGAGGGTTTTAAGGCATTTGGCATGTCCGTCCTCTTGCCTTTAAGACTGGGGTTGCAGCAGCCGTCTGGTGAAGATTTTGCCGCAGTCGCTGTTTCCTGGCAGCCCGGGGGGGGGGGCTTGTGGTTACCCGGATGGAGCTCTTCGTTGGGTTCCGGCTGTTTTGCTTTCCGCCGTTTTGGTGCCGCTGTGGTCTTTCTAACTTTCCCAGATCTCATAGCTTTGATTAATTTGTTGAAGCCGATGCGGTGCTGGGGTGACTGTGGTGGCTAAAGTGGCTAAAGTGGCTGGGGTGGCAGCGTCAATTCTGTCGTCTTCCACAAGGATTCATGCATAGTCCAGGGTTATTCTCAGCAAGGGTAATAGAGTTCCCACAAATTTATGATCATGAGGTATTGTCATATGTTGATGAGATAAATCCGACAGATGATGACCTGAACGGGCACTTGAACAGGGTGAAAAACATTATATTGGGCTTCGCCTCAGGGTTATAAATTCAATTTAAAAAAATCAACAATTGCCCATCTCAACGTCCTTTTCCTAGGTTATGAACTCTCAAATGAAGGCAAACGCCTGGCAGCCAACTTTTTAGAAAAGTGTGCGCTGCTCCAATCTCTTAAAATTATGACAAACTTACAGTCGATTCTAGGTTTCCTGAATTTTGGAAACGGACTACAAAACACTCATGTGATAAACACGCTGAGTCATCAACATGATGTCGTTCATGCTGAAGGGAATTCATTGGCTGAAGAAGCTGCAATCAATTGTTCAAAAACAAAAATAGACAGTGAAATAATACTGGCTGTCAATGCTTCAAGCAAAGGCAGCAGTGCAGCAGTGTTGTGTAACCTAAAAAATAATGTTCCATTTGCTCGAATCCCTGGAGTGGGGGATAGTGTCATACCAAACATGGAACATAGATTAGGACAAATCCTAACAGCACATGAAGAGATCGCCGCTGCTCCTGCAGGTGTTTCTGCCACAGTATCTTTATTAAAACAGAGATACTGGTGGCCAGATATTAGGAAACAGACCTGAAACTATGTTTTGGACTGTGAAATATGCCAGACGATAAAAGTCTCTACTGTGAAACGACCTGCGCGGATGCCCCTGTTAATCTCAGCTAAACCATTAGTGTGTGTTTACCTGGACCACTGCGGTGGAGGGGATTTGTCTCAGATACACCAAATATTAGAGTGCCGATGGATAGAATGCACAAACTCAATTGAGGACGGATTAAATTCGGCGGAGGAGTGGCGAGGGTTCGTCACCTCACTGAATGTTTGACATCCTTATCCTTTTTACAACTGCCTCATACTATGCATTTTTGCTATATACCTGAATAAATGTCCATTTGGTATTACGTCAACATTGCTATTGACGTGGTTCACTGTGATTTTAATATGCACATTCATGATTAACATAACATTTGTTGTCGAAATACCCGGGCAATTGCATGTATATGACTCTGCACATGATTGCTATATGACAAAATATTGTAATGCCTTAGGAATTATTGCATGCACCGAGACAGGTTTTTCATGTGTGCACAAATTGTAACTGTCTGTATAGAAGTTGCTCTCTATTGAATATTGTCCCTGCTGTTGGCAATATGCTGTGGTAATTATATATTGCCCCAAGAAGTTTTTCTAGTATGCACAAATTTGGATTGCTCTCCTTCAAATAGTGTCCCGGGGCTAGGAACTTATAGGCCTAACCGACCGAGTGGCTCACTGGTATAAACGCTGCCTGCCTTTTTTGTACATGACATGATTACTAATACACAGGTTCAACTCTCCTATAGGCCATTTTTCAGTCTGCTTCCATTTAATTCGACACTGTACATTATACAAATTATAGTAATCAAGTTCTTGTTGGCCACATTGGGAGCCTCCTCTTCCTCTTTATTATCAATTATCGACCGAGTAGCTCATTGACAAATATGGGTAACTCCTTTATGTCTATGTTTGCTAATATCGCTTAAGGATGTGCTCCTTTAATTTATGCGACAATTTCCAATTTAGGTGCTAAAACATTCACAAATGACATGCCATTTTTATATACATAACGTTAGTCTGTCATGTACGGGCGCATAAGGAGCAGTCAGTATTTTTTCCATTTTTACGCGTCCGCGGTAGAACTCTTAATCGATTACAGAGTCTGTATTGGCTTCCCAGGCATCCTGAAGCTCACCGCATAGTCGTTCGGCATGCCCTGCCATTGTGCAGACGCCGTCATTACTCTCGGGATTGTCCGAAATTCGCAAGTCCAACTTAAGGTAAGATTGCCCAATATTAGGTCTCCTCCAAAAAACGATTGTATTTACAATCCGAGCGTCTGACAATAATATTGTCTTATATATTGAATTACAGAGCCAGTATTTTCTGAGCCCTGATACACCTTGGTCGCATCGTCTGTAATAAGATGTGCTTCATTTGTAGCACTATTAAGTGCTCAGAGGTTAGTACCAATTTTTGACCATATTGGATTGCGTAATCTTACTGCAGAATGCGGACATGATTATAGGCTATGTGTTTGCATCGACAGGTATTTTTGAACTTTGGTCGAACTCCAGGAAGCGTTAGAGAATCGGTTTCTCACAAGTACACCGCATCTAGTCGCTACAGGGGTGAGTTCGGACTGCTACACCCATGTAGATGATCATGTCCTCTAACTATAAACATCCTTAGATATTAATCATCCAATTTGCCTTCCTTATTACAACTAGGTCCCGGCCGGGATCTCTGTAAGTTGCTTTTATTCGCTCACTTTATGGTGTCACTGTTATCGGATGCATACCTCACTAGTACTGAGCAGGTAAATTACAACCGTTCTACATAACCTTCCTACAGGGACTGCTCTACTTATTACTTAGTTCTTTAATTATGCGTTGGTCCACACGCCTAATTTTTAACATCACTTTTTTAGGTGCCCCACATACAGTCAGTTCTGAAGAGACCTTTTATCCACATAAGGTCGAAACATCGTCGACAACTCCCAAAGAAGCAGACCGTTCCTTTAAGTTGTCATTATTGGGCAACTTTAATATTTATTTGGAAATTAGCTAATAGGTCACCTCTTTCTTTTGCAAAAAACGAATCCATATTAGAAACCCTATGTCACTCCTTTTTCATTATGATTTGCTGTAATATGTTTAGTTTTTTTGCTGGTAATTACTCACTTGGGACACAATTTCACTGTTTTCAAATTGTATAAGTGTACATAAATGTGTAAATTGTTCATATATGTAAGATCTGTATCTATTGTTGCTGGTATCTAAATATATTCTTCCAGTGCATATTCCACTTACTTGCCTTTCGTCCTTTGCCAAATCACCCACATTGTCATCGTGCATTAGTATTATCATACCTTTTGAGTAATTATCCACAGGAGCCATTGCTTTTGTGTGAATACTTTACCCAGGCTCCCAGTGAGTAGGGTTCCCCTGTTAATTGTCCTAACTGTTAATGACATGATGTCTGATCTTGAAATGTCTGCAGTATTCACAAATCATGAATATTTAGAGGGTTCATCAGACTATGAACAAATGTATTGTAATAACCATTGTGGTCATAATTTCTTGCATTAGACTACATCACCTAGAAATGTTTTTATGTGTAACCAATGAGAACATTGTCCTACTCCTCTGAAGGGTAGCTCAAAAACGTTTGCAATGAAGTTTCCATATTTTTCAGGGTTCAACTTATCGAATCCAGAATCATTTTATTTTAGAAATATGAACAAGACAGGAATGAAAAATATGTTAACCAATACGAAACAGTTTTATTCTGCAGCCCAACAGTCTAGACAGGGTTTCGACTTTTGGAAAGTCAACATTGAGACAAAATCAATCTGAAGTACAAAAGATTGGCAAGTGCAGGTGGTAGAAGCTTTGTTTAGAGCCTGTATCATCCCTGAGCAAATTATGTTTTTGAATGACACTGTCCAACAATCGTCTTGCCTTGGGTTAGCCAGGATCAAAGACAGGAACACTCCGACCATACCTACACCTGCAAGTAATAGCACTACACGGGGGAAGGTTGATGTACATACTATTTTACATCACAACAGATCAGATCCAGATTTGAAAAAATGGTTGCTTTGGCCCACAGACAAAAACAACTGTCTAAATTGATTCCTAAACAAAACACAGAGTTTCACTATCAATAGGCCAGACCCACGCTATGTTCAAAGAAAGCATCGGGGGGTAGTAACAACAAACAGTGTAGGAAAACTTTGCCTTGATTGGCTACAGAAAGCTAAACTACAGGATGTAAAAGAACACGTGTCTTTACTTAAAGAAGGTGCAGACCTTAGAGAATTCTTGTTAGGACCAAGAAAACCGCATTAAAAACATTTCATATATGCTGGTATCTATGCTGCTTATAATGAAATATGGAAAATTACCAAAGTAGAAACTTCAGAACGAATACGAGAAATTGATCATATTAATTTAGAGAAATCTCTCTCTGTAGAAGACAATGGGTTAACGACTCTGTCGTCCAGGATAAATTCATTGGACAGCATTGTGTTTTCTCACATAGAAATCATGGAACAAGACTTGGTCATGTTGCAACATGGTCAGTCTCAATTACGTTCTATCATGCTATTAGGTTGGATGCTTTAAAACTTGCATTCAGGCTATGTGCCTTGGCATTTAAACAACACTACGTCACTGTTTTCAGAATTCAATCTCACTGATAAACAGATCTCACTAGCACAAAGGGGAGCAGACTATAGAGTGCTGAGCATTGAAAAACTGGAAAAATTACCATTCACAGTGGCAGAGAAACCAACTACTGAGTGGATCATACATGGTAAAATTACTCTGCCTGTTACAATTTTCCATTTTCAGTATTGCCTAAAACATATACCAGCAGGCAAATATGAAAGGTTGGGTAAAGAGTACATCAAGACATCCTGGGATTTACCTTACACACACAGATGTTGGAGTGGGGGCAAGAAGTGTTTCTTAGCCGTACAAACTGTGAAAAAGCACTAAGCGGTTCTCTCCTATGTCACGGTATTAATTTACACGGGGCCTGTGATAGTTCCACTACAAACTTATCCTGTCTTCTGCAAGGCTCACCAGCTGCAGTGATTAATCCAATTATTGGACAACTTTCAAATGGAAGTTACCTCATGTTGAATGATCACAGCTGCTATGGCATGTTGCCAGGTATTCCATATCTAGTAACGGTTACATCCAGGGTCACTTGCTGTATGCAAGTCTTCTTTCCAAAAGATACAGACAGTCAGGGAGTCGCCTCTATAGCCTTCATTGAACATCTCTTCTATACGAATTGATACTGTAAGCAGAATGAAAGCCATTCTTTTACAACAAACAGTGCCACTGACCTCAGCCAAAGAAACCTATGATCTACAAGTCGCAAGGACTTCAGCCCAGATACAAGCCCTTTTGAATACAAACTGCCCTATACATTTCTCAGAAATGTTGGAACGTACCTTAAACATGTCTGATACGAGCGGTATTGTACATGTATTTAAGACAGTGTGTTCAGGACTGTCAGCAGCTTTTCAAGCAGTCCTCAGAATACTTCCAAACTTCGTGCACTCTGTGTCTGGTGGACTGCCACTACTTTTAGCACTCATTGCAGGGATCCTATTTTTGATCCTACTCCTCTGATATGACAAGCCAAATCACCAGCCTCACTCCAAGCACCATAGAGAGAGCTCTATTCTTATCTTATCTTATCCAGAATTTGTACAGCGCACGTACACCCGAGGGTTTCATGGCGCTAACCAACAATGCTAGAAACTAAACCCAGAGAGGAAAAAGGGGAGTTACGCCAGCGTCTGCACAAAGAGCCACTTTTTTAGTTGCTGCCTAAACTGGAGAAGAGTGGTAGAGGAACGAAACTCCAGGGTGAGGGTGTTCCATAGCTTGGCGGCAAGCGTGGCAAACCTACGTCCTCCCTTACGTTGCAATTTGAAGCGGGGAACAATCAAGAGCTTTTGAGAGGCAGACCGAAGATTGCGTAAAGGGATGTATTTAGGCAAAAGATTCTGAATGAACCTGGGGCTACGAACATTAAGGGCTTTGAACGTCATGCAGGCAGCTTTGAAGAGAGTGCGTTGTACAACAGGAAGCCAATGGAGTTGCTTAAGCAGTGGTCTAGCAGATTGCCAACGAGGGAGACGATAGATAAGTCTGCCGGCTTCGTTCTGAGCCAGCTGCAGACGCTTGCTAAGGGCGACTGGGAGGCCGAGGTAAATGGCGTTGGAATAATCTAAGTGCGACAGCACCAGGGCCATTACAACCTGGGTCAGGGCGGATTGGGTGAACAATCGGATGTTCTTCTTTATTTTCCAAAGCTGGAAAAAGCACGGTGACACCACACCATTAACTTGAGGTCTCAATGAGAGCTCATCATCAATCAGTACCCCCAAGCTTTTTACAGATTTGGATGGATTAGGAAGGGGGCCAAGTTTGGAAGGCCAATAATGTGGTCCCCAAAAATGCTTACTTTTGCCGAAAAGAACCAGTTCTGTCTTTCCGGGGTTCAGCTTGAGATGGTTATTCTCCATCCATTGACCTATAAAAAGCAAGGTGGATTGAAATTGAAGGGCAGATTCAGGGGAGTCGTCGATGGTAAAGGTGAGTTGCAGATCGTCCGCATAGTTGAAAGTGGTTACTTTAAAGGATTTTAATAAATTCAACAGAGGAAACATGTAAATGTTAAACAAGATCGGTGATAAAGAAGAGCCCTGCGGAACTCCGCAGGTAGTGCGCAATGTAGACGAGGAAAAGGGAGGATTGGGAGCAGGAACTAAGGAAAGACCTAACCCAGTCGTGGGCGAGGCCACGTATGCCGGCTAGTTGGACACAGTCGAGAAGGATGTCATGGTCGACCGTGTCAAATGCAGCCGACAAATCAAGCAGACCAGTTCCTGGGGAATGGTTAGGTCTGCATTGTGGCGTAGAGAATCCAGGACTGCTGTAATGACCGCTTCAGTGGAGTGGGCTGGACGGAATCCCGCTTGAGCAGGGTCCAGAAAATCCGACTGCTCGATGAAGTTAGAAAGATGAGTGGGAACGTGAGCTTCCAAGACTTTCGCCAAATAAGGTAACAAAGAGATATAATTTGATAGTATGGCAGGATCCCGGCCTGGCTTCTTTTGTAATGGTACTACTACAGCCTCTTTAAAGGAGCTTGGCACCACGCCCGATACTAGAGAGCTGTTAAGAAGACTCAATATGGGCGGGGAAGGGCAGTGATCACCTTTTTTAGGATCTGAGGTGGACAACAGTCATGAGGGGAGCATGACTTGATCCTAGCTATCAGGGCAAGTAAGGACGGGACATCCAGCAGAGGGAAGGAATCAAGGGAGGAAGTATTGGAAAGGAGGGTGGCATCATGGGGAGTGGGAGGGGTAGCTGGGATACTGGATTTGATAAGCCTAATTTTATCTTGAAAATATTTATTGAGGGTATTACAAAACTCTTGTGTGGCTTTAGGTTTGGGCTGGGTTCTTGCCGGATTGGTGAGCTTATCAACAATTGAGAAAATGTCCTTCGA
>NW_028246561.1:0-66980 GCF_964263255.1 Lissotriton vulgaris | reverse complement strand
CTATTTGCTTCTTCCTCCCTTGTTTTTCCTGACCTGTGGTTGTTGGCAATAGGACTCTGAGCACTTTACCACTGCTGATCAGTGCCAACGTGCATATGCTCTCCCTGTAAATTATACTTTCACTTCCACAGCTAGACCGCTAAAATGGGGTGTCCCCCAGGGCTCATCCCTGAGCCCTCTCCTTTTTAATGTTTACATTGCTCCTCTAGCTGACATGATCTCCAAGCTGGGTATCAAAACTACGTCGTATGCCGACGATATCCAGCTGCTTTTTACTTTTGAGGAGCCTTCCCTCTCCACTTTTGACCCTCTTAAATCGCATTAATTATCTCGCATTTAGACTATGCGAACTGACTCTATTTGGGTCTATCTTCTGGACTTTGCCACAAACTTCAATTAGTCCAAAATGCGGCGGCTCGCCTGATTGGGGGTCTATCGCGAAGGCAGCATATTTCACCCTAACTCCGTGAACTGCACTGGCTGCCCATGAGCAAAAGAATTGAATTCAAAGCCATGACTTTGGCCTATCGCTCCATTCAGGGCAATGGATCAGTCCATATTAGACCTATTCTTCATCCTTACTGTAACCCCAGAGCTCTTCGCTCAAATTCTAAACTTTTACTGACCATTCCCAGATTAAAAAAATCCCGTGCTGGAGGCAAAACATTTGAGCTAGGAGCCGCTCAACGATGGAACAAGCTGCCCTTGGGTCTGCGTATGATCAAAACTGAACATGAATTTTGTCGTGCTTTGAAATCCTTCCTTTTTTGCTTGTAATCTTTCTGTTTGAGGGAACCTGTGGTCAATCATTTAGCGCCGGGACACCCCGTTGGGGTAGCTGCGCGCTCTATAAAAGACACAATAATGATAATAATTACTGTGATTGGTTATCCAGGATTGGCATATTTGTTTTACCTGTATAGTTCCTAGTAAATGACACTGAGTGTCCCAGGCCTGGTAATTCAAATGCTACCAGAGGGCCTGTAGCATTGATTGTGCCACCCACATGAGTAGCCCTAAAATGGTGTCTTGGGCCTGCCACTGCAGTGCTTGTGCGCAGTCTGTGAACTGCCATGTTGTCCTGGTCAGTAAACACACTTGCCAGGCCTGACCCTTCCCTTTTCTAACACCTTGGACATCCCTATGGTAGGCCCAAGGTACCCCCTGGACAGGGTGCAGTGTATGTGAAAGGTAGGACATGTACTAGTGTGGGTGACATGTCCTGATAGTGAAATACTGCCAATTTTATTTTTCACTATTGAACAGCCATCTGGCCCACAGGATAGAATGGGGAATGATGTGTCCATTGTGTACCTGCATATCTCCCCATAGGAGCATGATGGGAAGCTGACGTCTGGTATCCCTGAACTCAGTATTTGATAACACATCTTTTAGGAAAGATGGATTTTAAATTCCGTGTTTGAAAATAGCACTTTTTAGAAAGTGGCTATTTTTCTGTTCAACCTTTCTGTGTGCCTCTACCCGTTTTTTTTATTGACTGTCTGGTTTGTGAGTGACAGGGGCTGGGGGTGTCTGCAGGAGGCTGGGGGGTCAGCCCTAGGCTGAATAGACCTATCTACACTTAGAGTGGTGGGAGGAGTTGCACCTGGGCCTGAATAGGACTGTGCTTGCCTTCCACACTGCTGACTACACGTCCTGTGGTGTGTCTAATAGCCATGGCACACACTAACAAAGGAAGAAGACCTGCTGTGGCAGAGGGCACCCAGAACTGGTTGGGACTCGATCCTGGACCCCTCACACATGAAGAACAAAGACTTTTGGGGTATTAGAGTAAGACCTGAACCCCCTGTAATTTAGACAACTTCAGGAGTCAAGAGGAATCCCTGCTGAAGAAGATCAGCAAAAGAGACTGAGGAGGAAGACTGCCCTTGCTGTGTGCTCTGGGGCTGACCTGCAGTTGCTGTTCTACAAAAGGGAGAGGACAAGGGACATTGCTGTGTGATGTGTCCCCATCTTGCAACAAGTACTTTGCTGTGTGCTGTGTCCTGAAAGAAAAACAAAGTCTCCAAGGGCCTGAGGAAAGCTGGCCTCCTGTTTGCAACTCAGGGACACAAAAGTTGCATAAGATTGCCATCTATGTGAAGCCTACTGTGTGACTTGAATATAGGGATTACTCTGAGCCTCCATGCTGTGTGCAACTGCCTGCATGCACTCCAATCTGCACTGAGAGGCTCGGAGGATCAGAGCTCTGCAACACGGTGTGTGTGTGTCTGCACTGGCACTGAGTTCATTGAGGGACTGATAAAGCGAGAAACCAAGTACTGTGTGCCTTATTTCCCCGTTCTTGTCGCATCGAGAGGAAGCTACACTCAAGTTAAGGAAAGGACACCCCGTTCAACCTGTACAGCAACTGTGTGGTGGAGGGGTTGGCCGTGATCTATCCGTAGCACTGGCGGCAGAAGACACCATCGGGGAGGTAAGGCTCGCAGTAGCGTTGAAATCTGTGAGCCGGATGACTTTGCCAAGCGAGGAGTCAAGCTCACGTTAGCATTGGGATCCGTGAGCCGGACTCCAGCTTCAAGGAGAGTGAAGAGCCGTGGGCCGTTGCCTGGCAACGAAAGACTCCACACCAAAGGAAGTCGACGCGTGGCGCCGCACGCCCCTCCCAGCCGGACGTCGGCCTGAGCCAAGGGAGAGCTACACTCGAGTGCGGGACTCAGCACCAGTTGGACCCAGCAAAGGTAATGCTCCAACCAGCACCACTGCATTTTCAGGAGCAGGTTGAGAGTGAGGATGTGAGTACGGGGATTGAGCAGATAATTCTTGTTAAGACCGCTATGGCCCAAACCGGTTCACAAGGGAGCCGCAGTATCGGAAGCCGTCCCTCTTTTTAATTATACTGGCAGTCCCTGCAATACTAAGGAACTTTCCCTGACCGACTGACCTGCAACAATTAAAGACTGCGTCCTGTGGGGTCTTGTAAAGTACAGCGAGGGCAATGTTTAGAGGCAGTGTCCTGTTGTTGATTGGCGCGCGCCCACTCTCTTGTTTTGGGTGATCTGAGTACAGTGTTCTTTTTGATGATTTTCCCAAAAGTGAGATTGTGCAAGCCCAGGTAGCATAGTCCATGCTATGAGTTCAGCAGGGCAGCTAGCAATCAAGGCACCATTTTTAAACACTCCCCATGCTAGGGGCAGGAGTCTTATAGCCTTAGGGACTCAACCAAGCAAAGTACTTTTTCTTTCTACAAAGAACCTTACCAAAGTGAATATTTTCCAAGAGACCATTTCTAATGAAGGAGTAATTTATGTATGTGCATTTTTGGGCGTTTGTGATCTAACCTAAGCTATATAAAGATATTGATATTTTTATAAACAACCTGTGTGGTGTACATTTGTGGTGTTTCACTCGGTTACTGTGTGTGTTGGTGCAAATACTTTACACGTTGCCTTGGGGATAAGCCTGTCTGCACGTGCCAAGCTACCAAGGAGGTAAGCAGGGGTTATCATCAGTGTGTGTTTCCCCCCTACCCTGACTAGAGTGGTGGCTTCTGCCTGGCTTTGGCACAAGCCTCAGCCAACCAGAAATCCGATTTCTTGAAAACATTACTGCTGTCAAAAACTCTTTGCAAGAAGTAATCTCAGATCCATGGAGCATTCATAAAGAGTGTAAACCAAATTGCAGCGTTGCAACTATCACAAGATAACCAGACTCAACTCGATGAGCCCCTCCAACGGATCAACACCCTGCTCTGCATTAATAGTCATCCTACTGGTAAAGCCACTGGGTTGGATAATATTCCAGGTGAATTTTATAAAAGATTTTCCACAGAATTAAAAGAGGTCATGCTCCAGCTATTCATTCATGTGTTTAAGGGGGAAAACCACCTCAGTCATGGTCCCAAACTAAAATCATTATTTTCTTGAAAAAGGATAAATTGGCACTAGACCCGACTCATAGCGCCCTATAACCCTGATAAATGCGGACAGCAACATTTATTAAAAAATAATACATAAAGTAATATCTCATAGGCAGCACAGATTTATACCTGGACGTGGTACTGCAGATTATATTAGGAGGACTATTTCTTTGTTTGATGCTGGCCACATTTCTGGAGATCCAATGGCACTTATTCTTCTTGATGCCGAGAATGCCTATGACACGGTTTCCTGTTTTTTTTTTGGGGAGACCCTGTCCAGGGTTGAGATGGGTCAGGGATTTATACAGGCATTTAAGATTCTGTACTATCAACCCACCGCAAGATTATTTTTAAATGACGCACTTACCGATACTTTTTAATTAACTAAAGGTACCCACCAGGGATTCCCGAGCTCACCTCTCCTGTTTGCACTGTACATAGACTCTTTTTTTACGCACCCTGGAAAAGAATCCGAAAATTAGTCCCATTATGTCATATGGTTGGAAAACTAAAGTATTGTCTGGTGACTGCTAATCCTGAAATATCTATGCCAGAGGTCGAATCAGAGGCGGCTAGGTTTGGAAGCTTATCCAGATATTCCCTTAACAGATCCAAAACCCGGATGATATGTAAGAATGTTGATGTGGGTGATGACATTAGACAGGTATAAAAGGCTACGTATCTTGGGGTGGAAGTTATGGCCAGCGTTGAAAAGATAGTTGAGTGTAATATTGATCCCTTGATTGATAAAATCAAACCCGAATTAATATGACTACATAATTTGCATCTTTCGATGATAGGGAAATGCAATGTAATCAAAATGCATTTTTTTTCACAAATTTTGTATTTTATAAGAACTATCCCGTTAGAATTTAGTACCATGTGTCTAAAGACCTGTTCTCACAATTTATATGGGCTTATGAAAAACCTAGAAGAGTTTATAAATATCTTTCTCTACCAAAGGAAAAGGGTGGGCTGGCTCTTTCAAACATAAGACTTTATTATTGGGCAACCACTCTTTTGCACAACCTCACCCTTTCATCAGATAATCCAATAGACAATCTTCTGGGAGATATACCCACACCTATAGAAATCATAATGGGTAAAGTTGCATGGGGATGAATCTGGAGGTTTTTAAATGATTTCCACTATAAGAAGGTACACTTTAAGACGCTGGCTGTCGGGTTCAAAAGTATGAAATCGGTTTGCAATATGCTAGCTCTGGGTCGACTGAATTGTTATACACCGATGTATAACAACCCAAACCTGCCCGACATCTTTAAAGACTCAATACTGAAAAAGTGGCAAAATAAGGGCCTGTCCAAACTGGGTGATTTATACTCTTTATTTGATATAGTCTCTTTTGAAAATCTCAAAGAAAGATACAAATTGGACTTGAAAGATTTCTATAAATACCTGCAAGTACGCAAATTTTTAAAGAGAAAGTGCGGCGGTCCTGCAGGATTTATCAATAACTCTATTATTGACAATTTGAGAATGAATCATCCATCTATTGGAACTGTGTATAACTCTTTTAACATATTAATGCTGGATGATTTGGCAACGTGGGCAAGGAAGTGTAAAGAGGAAATTTATATCTGCGAACACCTATTTTTTCACTCAACAGAGTTAGCACAAAGTCTGCTAATTCTAGCGCGGTTTCAAGACCAGTATTATAAATCCTGCTTTTCGCAAAAGATTGCGAAATGGGGGACGGGGAGAAGGACTTTTTGCTTACAATGTTTCCTGTACCAGGTGGACCTCAATCACATGTTCGCCTCTTGTGCTGTATTAGCAATTTTAAACATGAGATCGCAAACTTTTTTTAAAAAGTGTTAGGGAGGGACATTCTCCTTTCTCCCTCATCTGCCTAGGGTTCAGGAGGTTCAAGACAAGCCCGGAGAGTATTTGATTTTCATAGCCATGGCAATATACCGACTTTGCCTTGCCTCAGCTTGGCTTGATCCATCCCCCCCAGGGTACCACCAATGGCTAACTCAATTAGTGGCAAACTATAACTTTGAAAAAGCCATCTATGAAAAAAGAGTCATACGGTCCTGCACGAAAGGATTAAAGATTTGGGAACCCTTGACTAAATTGCTTGAGAGATAGTACCAGGCTTAAAGCTACCTCCAGCTTTTCTTTGCTTTTTTGCTTCTTTAAATGTATATAAATGTGTGCCTACCCAGGAGGTTGTGAGCGGGGGTTTAAAATAAATAAATGTGTGCATGATGAGAAATTGCAGATTTAATATTAATTCTCATTTACGACATGTAGCTTGTATAATTTATATATGCTATTTACCTGCGGTGATATAATACACGCATGTTCTGTACTTATAAATTAATTGAAAAGTGACGCGCTATTTGCAACATTGTAATCATGCACTAAATTAAAAAAAGGAAAAAGAAAATATGAAACACTGTAATGGAAAAAATAAGCAATACTATATAAAATAATCAATATAGTATTATTGAAGATATACTTAAAAAAAGATTTAAAAACTGCTAACAAATGTAGGATACTTGAAAAAATAAAAGAGCAATTTAGAAGTGTACAACATTTTAACATTGAATATTGTTTAAATATAACAAATGTAAATGTTTTTCTTAAATATATATATATACTCTAATTATTTAAATAAACCCAGTTTTGTGCAAACCTGTTTCCTGCTTTCTCATGCCAGTGATCAAGAACTTCTGCTCGAAACGCGTATGGCAATTAGGAACGCGTTGTGCTAGCTGCCCGCTCTGCCACCTGCGAGAATGGTGTGTATTCTATGGGGTGTGGCTCCCCACTTGGGTAACCTTGATGTTTTCGTGTTTAGCGCTCACTCGGCCACGGGGAGCCCCGACGCTGGGAGGCGTTTCCTGAGTGCTGGAAATCACTAGCACTCCTTGGACCCGTGGAGCCTAACTTGTTGTGACATTGGTGAAGCTGAGCAGCGGGGTACGACTAGCATTCCTCCAGATAAGGAACTTTATTTTGAATGAGTGGCAAGACAGAGACCACTTGGTTAAAAGAACTTTGAGAGTCATGGGGATTGATTTTGGACTACTATAACCAGCGTGCCTTGGAACACGCCCACTGGGGCGGGGCTCTAAATATTTAAATAAACCCAGTTCTATGCAAACTTGTTTCCTGTTTCTCATGCCAGTGATCAAGACCTTCTGCTCAAAACGCGTTTGACAATTAGGAATGCGTTGTGCTAGCTGACGGCTCTGCCACCTGCGAGAATGGTGTGTATTCTATGGGGTGTAGCTCCCCACTTGGTCAACCTTGATGTTTTCATGTTTAGCGGCTCGCTCGGCCACGGAGAGGCCCGACGCTGGGAGGCGTTTCCTGAGTGCTGGAAATCACTAGCACTCCTTGGACCCGTTGAGCCTCACTCATGGTGACATTGGTGAAGCTGAGCAGTGGGTTACGACTAGCAGTCCTCCATATAAGGAACTTATTTTTGAATGAGTGGCAGGACAGAGACCACTTGGTTAAAAGAACTTTGAGAGTTATGGGGAATGATTTTGGACTACTATAACCAGCATGCCTTGGAACACGCCCACTGGGGCGGGACTCTAATGATTTAAATAAACCCAGTTCTATGCAAACCTGTTTCCTGCTTTCTCATGCCAGTGATCAAGAGCTTCTGCTCGAAACGCGTATGGCAATTAGGAACGCGTTGTGCTAGCTGACGGCTCTGCCACCTGCGAGAATGGTGTGTATCTATGGGGTGTGGCTCCCCACCCACTTGGGCAACCTTGATCTTTTTATATATATATATATATATATATATATATATATATATATATATATATATATATATATATATATATATATATATATATATATATATATATATATATATATATATATATATTAAGGCTCCCATTGTACCAAAGTAATCCCAGGGCACTCGTGGACGGTGGACGGGTGCTGCCGCACGCCGGTACCGCGTGTCAAAATCCAGGCTGAAACCTCTGTTTCTCTCCAAACAAAGAAAAAGCACTCCATGGTGGGTGATCAGAACGTATTTAATCCGGTAACAAACAGACGCGTTTCGGACGTCTAGTCGTTCATCAGTGTTTAACGCAAAGCAGTGTATCCTGGCCAAATGTAAGCACGTCACACATACTAGGCATAAAAAGCAATGACAGACACAAAGAAACATTTCTTTTGGCATGTAAACTGAGCGGCCATTTCTTAAGGTTATATATTACTATTTATACCTTGATGGCGCACGAAATTTACAGCGCCCAATTTCATCAGCTGTTACTTTTAAAGCCGTGTATCAGCAATATGGCCACTACGGGCCGGTGTTTTAAGGCAACAATAAAGCTGTGTATCGGCATCACACCAGCCATCTCTTTACATGTCATACCGAACATGGACCCAATTTTTATATAATTTATATATTCATTATCCAAAGGATTGTTCACATTCTATTTTTCTTATTCAACAAAAAAAGCAATGCAAAAGAGGGAGGATATATATTCTTCCTATCTATAAAGTGGATTATAAAATAGGAAACTAAGCAAAATAAGCAAACATTTCATGAAATATATATACATTTTTTACACTTTTTCGGGAAACTCTCATGTTCTCATAAGCCAATCCACTGTACATTATTTACCCAGGTGTACTGTCATTTCTTCACCACTGTTCATACCATGTGGGGTCTTAGTGTCAACATCTATAATGTATCGTGACTTCAACCTTCTCAGTTTCAGAAGTCTTTCGCCTCCTCTTGGTTGTGGAGGTACATTGTCTAAACCCCAATATTGCAATAGATCCCTATTGCTATCATGCATTTTAGCAAAGTGCCGGGATACTGGATACGTTATATCCCGATTAGTTATTGCCCGTTGATGCTCTAAGATTCGTAGTTTTACACTTTTGATTGTACTGCCAATGTATTTTAAGCCACATGGGCAAGATAGACAGTACACTACATAAGGGGTTGAGCATGTGATACATTTCTTGATCTCTCTCCTTATACATTGACCTGGTATTTTATATGTGAGTGTTCTACGGCTGTTCTCACACGCTCTACATTTCCCACAGGGGAAGAAACCTCTCATTTCTTTTAGAGTTCCACTGCTTTTGGGTTTCTGTGGCATTAGGTGGCTTTGAACAATTTTGTCTTTCATAGATTTCAATTTCCAAAATGTGATTAAAGGACGATCAGGGACATCCCTACCAATGACAGGGTCGGTTTGCAATATATGCCAATTTTCTGTTAATGTTTTTCTTAAATAATTGGCATCATCGGAGAAGGTTGTTATCATGCGGAATTTATTAGTGATGGAGGCAAGTTCACTAGTGTTCTTTTTAGGCAATAGTAGTGTGTTTCTAGGGATTTTAGCTACTTTGATATAGGTCTTCTCTAAAAGGGTGCTATCATATCCTCTTGCTTTAAACCGTTTGATGGATTCTTTTGCCTCCTTAAAGAAATCACTGTCTCGTGAACAATTGCGTTGAATCCTCAACAATTCTCTGTATGGTATACTGCGAACCAGACTAGGGGGGTGACTGCTTTTAGCGTGTAAAACGCTATTCCCCGCGGTGGGCTTTCTATACAGGGCTGTGTACAGCTTATTGCCACCATCGTTAAAAATCCTGAGGTCTAGATAGTGTACCTCACTACTACTGATTTCACTGGTGAATTTTAAGTTCAGATTGTTCCTATTTAGGGCACTGATGAATTCCTTTGCCTAACTGGAGGAGCCCCTCCATATGAGGAAAAGGTCATCTATATACCGTCTCCATTCTACCACTAGCGTTGCCCATTTGGCATTGTCCCCCACAAGGGCTACCTGCTCCTCCCACCAGCCGACTAAAAGATTTGCGTAGCTGGGGGCGAAGCAGGTTCCCATCACAGTCCCAGATGTTTGTTTATAATAGGTCTCCTGAAACATAAATATGTTATGAGTGAGGCAGAATTCTAACAGTTCCAGTATCATGACCCCATGTTCCATGAATTTCGCAGGTCTTTTGTTGAGGAAGAATTGTATGGCCTCAACCCCCTTCTCATGTTGGATACAAGTATATAAACTTGAGATGTCAAGAGTGATCAATAAGGATTCTCTAATTGTCTTAGTGACTCTTGACAGTATAGTTGTCTGCTTAAAAGCACAATGTTCCCGCCCTTATCTGAGGGCTTCACTATTACATCATCCATCGATCCGATTTCCTGGATTATGGATGTTTGCTTCATAGTTAGATTGTGTTTTGTGTTCTTATTTTGTTGAGTCATTCTGAATTTTTTGAGATCCAAGATTACTGCCTCCGAAAAAGTGTCAATAGCGTCATAGGGCATTTGAGGATTGAATTGGGAAGGTGCTTTAAACTCTGTCATCGGAGCCTGTTGTTCGATTCCCGCCCTCCTCATCTGTAATCTTCTTGTGTCTGTCCCAAACGTGTGCTTTCCAATAACTCTATTGTATTCACATCTTCGCTGACAAGTATATCTGTAGCCAAGTTCAAGTCTTTTTTCTTTGATTTTTTTAGTTTTTTCCGAGGGTGGTTTCAACATAAAGAATTTATGAAGTTTGATTTTCCGCACCAGTTGATATAGGTCGATTTTCGTCTGTGTATATTCTAGTTTTTCATTCTTACAGAACGTTAATCCCAATTGCAGTGTTTCTTCTTCTTGTTGGGATAAATGTGGCCATATTGCCAATACATGGCTTTAAAAGTAACAGCTGATGAAATCGGGCGCCGTAAATTTCGTGCACCATCAAGGTATAAATAGTAATATATACCCTTAAGAAATGGGCGCTCAGTTTACATGCCAAAAGAAATGTTTCCTTGTGTCCGACATTGCTTTTTATGCCTAGTATGTGTGACGTGCTTATATTTGGCCAGGGTACACTGCTTTGCGTTAAACACTGACGAAGGACTAGACGTCCGAAACGCGTCTGTTTGTTATCGGATTAAATACGTTCTGATCACCCACCATGGAGTGCTTTTTCTTTGTTTGGAGAGAAATGGAGGTTTGAGCCTGGATATATATATATATATATATATATATATATATATATATATATATATATATATATATATATAATATATATTACCTACTGGCGATAGCCAGTAGGTATATATAGTTAGGATTTTTTCTCTATGGGATTTTTGAAAATTCTATGTCTAATAACTTTGGCGTTTGTGGACGGAATTGGCTGAAATTTTCAGGAAAATGGCACATTTTGTTTCTGAGCAGCCCCTGAAAATTTGGGGGGGGGTTCGTCAAGGGGGGGCCGAGAAAAAAGGGGGGTCCCAAAACACGTTTTTCCTATTCATTTTTCCATAGGGCGGTTGGCCTCACTTTTAGCTCGAACGGCTGAATGGATTTGCACGAAACTTGGCAAAATTCTTTGAGATGTCATCAGTGATGTCATCAGTGATGTCACTGACCATGTCATGAATGATGTAATATGTGACATCATTAGCAGTGGATTGCGGGTGCGCGATATATAGTTAGTGCAACTAACTATATATGGAATTTCAATGGTTTTGTGCGAGTAAAATAAGGTTTTGTAAATGGTAATCCCTAACTATATATGGTCTATAACCTATGGTTTTTTCAGTGAATTATATATATATATATATATATATATATATATATATATATATATATATATATGCAATTAAATAAAAACTAAACATTGTTTTTATACACCTTTATTATTTAGAAAAGATAAACATATTTATAAAGTATATGTGAAATTTAATACCAACTCCTCCTATATAAACCATTTAAGCACACTAAAGGGGTTACAGTTAATATTCACCACTCTAATCTAAAACATTTTATGGAAGGTGTTAGACACCAAAGGCGGTACATTTCCTATTCCCACTCTAATCTTAACCATTTTGGGGAAGGCATTGGACATCAAAAGGGTTAAATGTACTATACCCACTCCCATATAAACCACTTTAGGAAATGGGTTGTGCACTAAAGGGGTTACATGTACTATTCCCACCCCCATATAAACCACTTTAGGGAAGGGGTTGGGCACTAAACGGGTTACCTTTACTATTGCCACTGCAATCAAAACCATTTTGATGAAAGAGTGAGGTATTACTATTCCCACTCTAATCTAAACCATTCTAAAGAAGGTGTTGGCTACTAAAAGGGTTACTGTCATAAGCATCATTGTTCCTCAGAGCATGTGCAATGAATTCAGAGGTCCACCCCAGGCATCACCAAGTCTGCATGCTGTAATAGCACAGACTATTGGAGTGGCCAAGCGAGGGAAAGGGTGTTGTTGAAAGAACCTTGAAAGTGTGGCTGGTTAACAAACAGTTAACACAGGCTCAGTTGCGCACAACTAAAGTGAATTCTATTGATCAAACCTTTTTAAACCTTTTTAGAAAACATATTTTTATTCATATGTTTTTACTCATCAGTCAAACTTATTTCAACACGACATATTGTATTTATACATAAACACATGAATTTCCATTTGCTAAATCAAAATCATACACATATATACATTGAAAACACATTAAATTTTCTTGTATGCATCATAATCCGCCCGCCCAATGCATTTCGGGACAAGTGTAGAGTCCCTTCGTCAGGGGCAATGCTGCAAAATAACATGTACAGGCACATCAGTTTCTTTTTTATATGTTACACATGGTTCAATACAATTTAAATATTACCACCACCAAAGAAAACCAAAATGAAAGGCACACCCATAGTGCAATTACCAACAAACACCTAAACCCGAAAAAGCATCACAAACTACTCACATTTATACACAAGTAAATATACTTCTTGCGAGCTTCGATCTTCCTAGGTCCAAATAAACTATGTAAAAACAAAGTGAACAGAATCAGGCTGCCGCCTCTATAAACGTGCGTGAAGAGTCTAACCACAGTGCAGTCAAGCGCTATGCAAAGGCATACCTGTATATCCTTCAGATACCTGCGTCCTGAAAACCCCTTTCCACTTAGTGTGTAATCAGAAATTCGATACCCATCTGCAGAAAAAAAAGTGGAGTACTCAATGTACGATACGATACCATGGTTTACACTACCAAAGGCTCTAAACCTCACTCTGTGAAAAGATCCTTACCGATTCAGACAGCAAGTTTAGCTCGTCAAACAATCCACACGTAAACCTTCCGACGTTCGGAATCTCCCGCGTTTGTGTTAGCAGTGTCGGTTCTGGGTTAAACTACTGTAACCTTCATCCCCATTGGTTACAACAGAAATGCTCTAAACCAGTCAAGTGTGAGCTGCCATTCCAATTCTAATACGTCATCCGTAGCTACGGTAACAGAGCTCTAACATTAATCGTACTAGCCACCTTCTCTATCTACCTACTACGAGCAAAGAAAAAAATGGGCTAATAGCATACCGTTTCCTTGAATATTTGAATATCCGTGTTCTGCATGAAAACCCAACTGGAAGGACTCGTAGCATGTCCCAATACAACAGAACGTGACAACACGTATAAGTTCCAACCTCGAGTCGTCTCAAGTTTCAACAAAACTTTATTGAACGCAATAGGCACGCGACAGTCACTGTCTTTAATCAATATCACTAAAACAACCACCAGAAATGGATTTCTTCACCAAAAATAAAAGTGAAACAAGGTAAAGAAAAATAAGGTGAAAAGAATATAAATGCGCATGAAAAAAACATTGGTCAATAATAAACATAAAGAGATAGAACCAGATTAGACATAATATAATAAATGCATTTTGATGACTGACCAAATCAGAATTTATACAGCAAGTTAAATATATCACACTAGAACACATGTTTACAAGTGGTTACAAAAAGCTGCTTAACTCAATCCGATCACTCAATCCCCCGGGGGTCAGTGTCCCCAACATTTTTATCCAAAAAGATTCTCTTTGTAATAATTTCTTATTCCTGTCACAACCCTCTGTGATTGATACTGTCTCTAGAATGGTGAATCTGAGTTGGGCAATAGTGTGTTTTTTTTCTAGCCAGTGTGTTGCTAAGGATGATGTCATGGATTTATTTCGTATTCTACTTTTATGCTCTGAGATACGAATTTTCAATTTCCGCTCGGTTTTTCCCACATATTAAAGTCCGCAAGGACATTTAATAGTGTATATAACCTGATTGGTGTTACAGTCTCCTTCAAATTTCAACTTGATAGTTCTTCCAGATTGAGGATGCGTGATCACATTACCAACCATCACATTGTTGCAATGCACACAATTTGTGCATCTCCTCATTCCTTTGTATTCCTTCTTTTTTGTGAACTCTGAATGCTTTAACAATTCTTTTAGGTTTTTAGACCTTGTGTAAGCAAACAAGGGTTTATCACTGAAGCTGTTGTGAAAGTCATTTTCTTGCTGAAGGAGTTCCCATCTTTGTTGTATGATATTTTTCAACTTTAGTGAGTTAACAGAGTATTTTGAAACAAACACATTCCGTTTTTGTGCTTCTTTGTGTTTTTGTACTAATAAATCAGTACGGTTTTTCTCAATGGCTTTGTTTTGCGCTGTATCCAGTATATCAATCGGGTAGCCTCTTTTTATGTAGTTTTCCTTGTATTCCTTAATGTACTCCAGGCATTCATTCTGTCCTGTGACTATTCTCCTTATCCTCAAGAATTGGGAATAAGGAAGATTCTTCAATAGATTCGGAGGATGAAAGCTCTGATAAAGCAACATACTGTTCTTGTCAGTTGGTTTACGGTACAAAGAAGTGTTAATCCTTTCTCCATCAAGCTCTACCATCACATCCAAGTATGCTATTTTTGATCTACTGACAGTATGTGTCACCTGAATACGTGGATTCCTTGAGTTCAATAGTGTAATGTTATGATGTAGTTGTGCTTCTGTACCGGACCATATCAAAAAAATATCGTCTATGAAGCGACAAAAAAATTCAAGATGTTCCGTCCATTCTTTGTGGGCAAAAACGTGTTCTTGCTCGAATTTTGCCATGTAAGTATTGGCAAATACTGGAGCCCCAGTAAAGCCCATTGATGTCCCATTCAACTGCATGTAAAATCTTTCAGACCATTGAAAATAGCTGTTCTTTAAACAAAAATGTGTTAACTGCAATAGGAACACTGGGTTGATGTCCATTTCTGGATGTTGCAACAACATCCATTCTTCAGCTTCCAGTCCGTCAGTGGGTCCAATTGATGTGTACAACGACACAACATCTATAGTACATAGAATGAATTCTTTGCCTGTTTGTAAATTGATAGATGTCAGCTTTACCAAGAAATCAGTTGTATCCTGTATATATGTATGCCATTTTTGAATAAATGGTTGCAAAAAATAATCAATTATTTGCCCAGCCGGTTCAAAAATTGAATTACAACCTGCCACTATTGGTCGAAACGGTGGATCTTCTAGCGACTTGTGCACTTTAGGCAACATGTAGATCTTAGGTTTGCTAGGATTTTGTGGCATAAGAAATTTAGCCATGTTCGGTGTAATCCAGTCTTCATCGATGGCTTTGTCTATCAAAGATTGTAATATCTTTTGGATTTCACTTGTCGGGTCTTGTTGTAGCAATAAATAAGTGTTGGTATCATTCACATGTTCTTCCACTTTTCGTTGATAAAACTCGGTGTCCATAAGTACCAATGCACCCCCTTTATCCGCTTTCTGGAATGTCAACTCTGTCTTTTTTGATAATTGAACTAATATACTTCTTTCCAATCTGTTCAGATTATTCAGTGTTTTTCTGCTTTGTCTGTAGTTCAATTTCTTCATATCCTTTGTTACTAGCGTTTCAAAAAGATCAAGTGTCTTGTGTGAGGTAGGTGCCTCAAACGTACTCTTTGGTCGAAAGACTTCTACTTTCCTTTCCCCTTGCTTTTCATCTGTGGGAACCACATTGTCGAAAAAATTCCTTAACTTCAATCTTCTCATAAACTTATAGAAAGCTACTTCATCCTCAAATTTGGAGCCCATATAGGTAGGAACAAATGTTATGCCTTTGTTTAAAACTCTCTCTTCATGTTTAGTCAAGGAATATGATGAAATATTTATTACGAGGGTTTCCCCTGACTCCGCAATCCTTTTTTCAGTTGTTTCTCTTTTTCCTTTTCTTTGTCCTCTCCTGGTCTTTTTGTTTGTTCTTGTTCTGGTGGACGGTCTATTTCCACGACCTCGGTTAAAAAAGAAACCTGTGGGCTTGAAGTACTTGCTTTATCAGTTTGAATTGTGTTTGATGACTGTGTTGTTTTTATAGGTGCGCGGGATGAATCTATATCACGATCTGTAGCCAAACTTTCTTCAGATGAAGTTGTAGTTGGTCGTCGAGTGAAACGTCTCTGGGCATACACCTCTGCCCAGGCGGAAATTGAAAATTCGTATCTCAGAGCATAAAAGTAGAATACGAAATAAATCCATGACATCATCCTTAGCAACACACTGGCTAGAAAAAAAACACACTATTGCCCAACTCAGATTCACCATTCTAGAGACAGTATCAATCACAGAGGGTTGTGACAGGAATAAGAAATTATTACAAAGAGAATCTTTTTGGATAAAAATGTTGGGGACACTGACCCCCGGGGGATTGAATAATCGGATTGAGTTAAGCAGCTTTTTGTAACCACTTGTAAACATGTGTTCTAGTGTGATATATTTAACTTGCTGTATAAATTCTGATTTGGTCAGTCATCAAAATGCATTTATTATATTATGTCTAATCTGGTTCTATCTCTTTATGTTTATTATTGACCAATGTTTTTTTCATGCGCATTTATATTCTTTTCACCTTATTTTTCTTTACCTTGTTTCACTTTTATTTTTGGTGAAGAAATCCATTTCTGGTGGTTGTTTTAGTGATATTGATTAAAGACAGTGACTGTCGCGTGCCTATTGCGTTCAATAAAGTTTTGTTGAAACTTGAGACGACTCGAGGTTGGAACTTATACGTGTTGTCACGTTCTGTTGTATTGGGACATGCTACGAGTCCTTCCAGTTGGGTTTTCATGCAGAACACGGATATTCAAATATTCAAGGAAACGGTATGCTATTAGCCCGTTTTTCTTTGCTCGTAGTAGGTAGATAGAGAAGGTGGCTAGTACGATTAATGTTAGAGCTCTGTTACCGTAGCTACGGATGACGTATTAGAATTGGAATGGCAGCTCGCACTTGACTGGTTTAGAGCATTTCTGTTGTAACCAATGGGGATGAAGGTTACAGTAGTTTAACCCAGAACCGACACTGCTAACACAAACGCGGGAGATTCCGAACGTCGGAAGGTTTACGTGTGGATTGTTTGACGAGCTAAACTTGCTGTCTGAATCGGTAAGGATCTTTTCACAGAGTGAGGTTTAGAGCCTTTGGTAGTGTAAACCATGGTATCGTATCGTACATTGAGTACTCCACTTTTTTTTCTGCAGATGGGTATCGAATTTCTGATTACACACTAAGTGGAAAGGGGTTTTCAGGACGCAGGTATCTGAAGGATATACAGGTATGCCTTTGCATAGCGCTTGACTGCACTGTGGTTAGACTCTTCACGCACGTTTATAGAGGCGGCAGCCTGATTCTGTTCACTTTGTTTTTACATAGTTTATTTGGACCTAGGAAGATCGAAGCTCGCAAGAAGTATATTTACTTGTGTATAAATGTGAGTAGTTTGTGATGCTTTTTCGGGTTTAGGTGTTTGTTGGTAATTGCACTATGGGTGTGCCTTTCATTTTGGTTTTCTTTGGTGGTGGTAATATTTAAATTGTATTGAACCATGTGTAACATATAAAAAAGAAACTGATGTGCCTGTACATGTTATTTTGCAGCATTGCCCCTGACGAAGGGACTCTACACTTGTCCCGAAATGCATTGGGCGGGCGGATTATGATGCATACAAGAAAATTTAATGTGTTTTCAATGTATATATGTGTATGATTTTGATTTAGCAAATGGAAATTCATGTGTTTATGTATAAATACAATATGTCGTGTTGAAATAAGTTTGACTGATGAGTAAAAACATATGAATAAAAATATGTTTTCTAAAAAGGTTTAAAAAGGTTTGATCAATAGAATTCACTTTAGTTGTGCGCAACTGAGCCTGTGTTAACTGTTTGTTAACCAGCCACACTTTCATGCTACTTTACAGAGTGTTAGGGTACACTCAATCAGTCGCAGCACACAGATCACAATATCAGGTTTAGACTTGGTAAAACTTGGAATTACATAGGAGTGCTCGGTGCACAATTGTTCATTTCAGTTGTTGAAAGAACAGCAAAGATGGAGATCTGAAAAAGAACATTGACAATGATATGATTCTTACTATAACTAATCCTCCCTGATATGGTGTTATAACATTCATGTAACAATGTTACCTGTGCATGACCCTAATATGATTCCCAATTGAATGGCTTGGAAGCCTAAAATGGACAGATATAGAAATAAAGCACAATGCGATATTTAGCTCCCATCTACTGTGGTTCTTTTTTAGGCAATTCCTAATATCACTGGGCCATGTGAAAATACATAACACAAAAATAGTACATTTCATAAGCCATTTCGTGATGTAGGCCTTGTATGGTTGTCAAATATGTCTGCTAGCAAATGTCACAATATTTGGCTATTAATATACATATAGGCTCATTTGTGTTGTTGCATAACAGTTCTGTATAATATCTTGCAGTCTCCTCATGGTTGACTAAACATATTTCTATATTGTCAGTACTATTACACTTCTGCTTTTGTGGAATCAGCACACTTCTCTCATAATTCCCATTAAGACATCTACAGTGACAGGAAGTGCCTCGTGAGAGATTTTGCTGACCAATATTCCTTCAACAGACTTTCAGAAATGTGTGCAGTGTGCTTACCCCCTGAGGCCCATTCAGTCTCTGATTCACTATCTTGTTCAGCTCCCACTGAAATACAAGAAATGTATACATCAATGACTGCTGGCAAAGTGAAACTCAAATGAGGCAGCCTTGATTTCCAACAGATCACCACCACAGCCTTGAGTCGAATGACAACAGCCACCAATCAATGAGCTGATACTTTGTGCCAGTTTTGCCACAGAGGAACCATCACAGTAGTTGAGGAAAGAATAACGAGCAGCAGGTGTTGTACAGGCCCACTCTTATAGTAGTGCCCGCGCCCAAATGGCTGCCACTTTTACAGTCCTTTGCATGCCTCGATGTCCTGCACATGGGTGTTCATGACACCAATAGAACACAGTTTTTTGCAATTTCTTATTGGGTACAGATAATTTAGAATTGTGCATGGGTAATTAATGAACAATTTTCCTAACTTTGGCTTCTTTAAACCATGATTGCCAATTGTGTGATTTAAAATGGTCTTAAATGAACTCAAGAATTCTTCTGTTGAAACAAGATGAATCACCTTACTGGGTTCAATTAGGGATTATGGAAAGGTCATTGTTCAGTGGGTATGACTTTCTTGTTGTAGGAAGCTGGCTCTTTATATGAGATACCAAAATGAGGTATATTGTGCAAATAGTCCAGGGGTTCTTGTATGAGTGGATAGGGGATTTCTCTAGCAATTTCAAGGTGCTCTTCTAGGGGGTAGAGTGGATTTGCAGACTTAGGATTATCAGAGATGCGTGTTGGACATCTGCAAATACACACAGTAGTTAGTAAATGATGCACATGATTCAATAGGGAGCCAAATTATAACAATAATATGCATTTTTAAATATGTTTATGCACCAGAATCTATATGATTAGGTAAGTATGTTTTACAAGAGAAATAATTTTTCGATGTTGGGTTTATACATCTACCGCCCGCCAGGCCCTGCCTCCAGGTTCATCGACGCCCTTCTCGAAACGGCCACGGCGCTCATCACTAAAACCGCCAACTTCACGATCCTGGGTGATCTTAACCTGCACCTTGATCTTTCTAACGATCACACCATTACGAATCTCCTCACAGACCTCTCGGCTCTGCAGCTTATCTCCCTCATCCATGGTCCTACCCACATAGCTGGCCATACCCTAGACCCGGTTTTCTCTAACATTCAAGAGGCGGTAACTGAAACCCCAACCCCGATGGGTTGGACGGACCACTACCTCATCAAACTTAGGGTTCAAGGACCCAGGACGACAATGCACTACTGAAACTAACCTCCGCCTAAAAAGACCTTGGCACAAACTCTCCATCCCCACTCTTTACGAAACATTAGGAGGTTTCCATTGCGAAGCCAATCAGGACATAGACACTGTCTATACCTCCTTCACCTCCTGGATTACAGACGGTCTGGACACTCTCATCCCAGCTAAACTAACTAAGGGACGTCGTACACCCTCTAACCCCTGGTATGATGAAACAAGGAAAGCCATGCGGAAGGAATGTAAGAGAACTGAGCGTCAATGGAGGAAAAACTTTGACAATCAGGATAGGGCTAACTACCTCTCCAAGCTTAAGAGGTATCACAAAGCCATCAACACTACCCGTGCAGCTTTCTATGCCGAGAAAATTAGCTCCAACCCGAATCCATCCAAAGTAGTCTTTAAACTCGTTAAAGAGCTACAAAGCTCTAGGTCACCCTCCCCCAAAATCTCTTCCAACGAACAATGTGAGCAGCTGGCCACCTACTTCGTGGAGAAAGTCCAAAAAATCTATGCAACTTTTTTGCAGAACTCTCCACATTCTGAGGAATGCAAGACCCCAGCCTCCACTCACGTCCCCCTCACGCAAATCCCTGCCATCACGTCGACGGAGCTTATTAAACTTTGTAAGAAGGTTAAATCCGGCTCCCCGGGAGACCCTATGAGCCCCTCCCACTTCCTGGATTCAATTGAATTTTTTCTGCCCCCCATGCTGGACATTCTCAATCTCTCCTTCGCCTCCACCTCTGTACCCATAGCCTGGAAACAAGCGTGGGTATCCCCCATAATCAAAAAACCCACTCTGGATCCATCCAAGCCAGAAAACTTTCGGCCAATATCCCTCCTTCCCTGGATATCGAAAATAGCAGAAGCCCATGTTAACGGCATTCTCTCTAAACATATTGACCGAAACGGAATCTTAGATCCATCCCAAAATGGCTTTAGAGCGGGTCATAGCACCGAATCCGCCCTACTGGCCACGACTGAGCATCTCCGGACGATTTTAGACTCCGGCCAAAGTGCTGCGCTGGTCCTCTTAGACCTCAGCGCAGCCTTCGACACGGTATCTCATGACATCCTTCTAAAACGTCTGGAGATGGCTGGAGTGTGTGGTCTCGCGCTCGCCTGGTTCCACTCCTTTCTTAAGGACAGATCCTTTATGGTATCAGCTCCCCCTTTCCTTTCAAATTCCCATCCGATAGCACAAGGAGTCCCCCAGGGTTCAGCGTTGAGCCCCTCCCTTTTCAACCTGTACGTCCAGCCGCTTGCGGAGGTGGCCAATAGGTGGGGGCTCACGCTGGTGTCGTACGCTGACGACACCCAGCTGATCGTCACCCTCACAGAAAGCCCGTCCATCGCGGCCTCCAAGTTCAGAGAGGGTATGGCAGCAGTGGCACAATGGATGACGGATAACCACCTTCAGCTCAACGCCGGAAAAACCGTGGTGCTCCTCCTTGGCAGAAACACCAGCCTATGGAACGAACACTGGTGGCCGTCATCCCTTGGCAATATCCCACTCCCCAAAGACTGTGTAAAAAACCTGGGAGTCTGGATGGATGCCGGCCTTAGCTTTCAATCACACACCAAAAAGGTGGCCGCCACCTGTATAGGTCTCCTAAGAAACCTTAGGCCTATACTTGGATTCTTTGATCCTAAGACCCGACAGTTAATTGTCCAGGCAACCATCCTTTCTCGCCTCGATTATGCGAATGTTCTCCTTCTGGGAGCAAACAAAGCAGAAACGGCTAGGTTCCAACGAATCCAGAACGCGGCCGCAAGAATGCTGGTAGGACTCCCACGGAGATGTTCAGCCAGAACCACCATCCGTAAACTCCACTGGTTGCCTGTGGAACATCGAGTCAAATTTAAAGCTCTCATTACGATCTTTAAAATTACCAAACAGGGGAACCCCCCGCTGTTGCGTAATCTGGCATGCCCCTATGTCCCTGGCCGAGAACTTCGTTCCTCCAACCAACTTCTCTTGAAAGTACCAAGAACCAAGCGCTGCCGCACTGGAGGCAGGTCCTTCAGTGTTCTTGGTCCCAAACTTTGGAACGATCTTCCTCTCAGCGTACGCTCCATAGACTCTCTCTCGGTCTTCCGTAAAGCAATCAAGACCCTCCTTTTCCCTGCCCCATAGACTACCTCTCAGCCTGTCCAGGAAGAAGTGCTTCTGTCTCTCAGCGCCGGGACGCCCCTTTGCTGGGGTAGCTGTTGCGCTTCACCAAACCTAGAATAGAATAGAATAGAATTTAAAAAGTCTACACTAAGTGCATTTTAGAGATCTACAATGTTATCCAATGGGAGGAAAAACAAGTATGACATTCAGAAGCAGTACAACAACACACAAGACCAATTTCCTGGACTTCTGGTGATTTTGGGGAAAGATCCAAGGCAGCACTAGCAAGTCACCTCTAGGGGCACTAGGGTGGATGTATGCAGTGCTGCAATTCAGCGTTGGATGCCCAGTGTCAGTCAATGGGAATCAGTCTGTGTGAAAAACATCTGCAGGTCTTGACTGTGAGGACAGTTGGGGTGAACAAAAGGGGGCCCCTTGCCTCATGATGCTTGGGATGTGGAGACACCTTTCGTCTTCTTTTCCGCGGATCGGGGGCAACGGGTGCTGAGGCGTCCTTAGGCAACAGGTCTTTGTCACAGCAAGTGGTTGTGCTAGAACCAGGCCTGCAACAGCGGCTGCACGCATTGGCAAGAAGTCCACAGCGGGGAAACCCAAGGTGGACTTTCAGTCTGGAGGGTCTCAGGACCATGTTGTCACAGTTGGCCCACGTCAGCTCAGGCTAGGTGGCTCAGGTGCGGTGATTCTTTTTGGCTTTGGGTTTTTACAGTCATGGAGCCTCACAGCTCAGTGTTTGGTACCTTCAAGGTGCATGGAAGCAGCTTTGCGGCTCCACTGTAATTCTTGGTTCCTCAGTGACGTGCTGAAGGGGCTCCTAGGCTTTGGAGACACTGCAGTTGCAGGACAAGACATATTTTGTTGTAATTGGCAAATACATCAAACAGGCAAGGAGGGTTGGTGTGAAGTCAGTTGTTGGGACCTCTGTTCTTGATTTATATTTTTCTTTTAGGTCAGCAGGATCTGATGTCCTGATGCCAGGGGATTTTGAAACTACGGAATTAGAGGTGTTAGGGGAGTATAGGGTAGTGGACAATGGGCTACCTACCCATGGGGTCACAACATCCCTTATATGACCACTTACTATGGGAAGTGGGCATAATTCTGCCCTAGAACTCCTAAGTTTGCCATCACCAAGATGATTAACTCTGAAAAGTTGCCTCATCTACTGTTAGCCCACCATAGCGGTGGAACTAGCCTAAGGGTAGGCACACCTATATGAGTAGCTAATTTTCCCATCTGTCCAAGTGCCAAAGGGTTCTGCACAAATGGAGCTGGGTTGCTCTCCTGTGAGACAAGCCAGAATCACAAACCAATTGGCAGGGGGCTATATTAAGATATCCTACCTTGAAAGTTCAATCATGTGCTGCGGCAACAAATGATGGATGGAATGGTGAATAAAACAAACATTCACGCCAAATCAAGAGATCTAGGTTAAATGCATCATTCTTTTGCTCACTACACCACCCCAGTTTGGATCCAGCCATATGCAAATCATTCTTGACTCTGCTGCTCATGCTAACAGTCCAGCCCGAACTGCCAGGCTGGGTCCTCCCTGGACTGGAAACAAGCATCCTGGGACCAGTTTTGGGGTATTACCCCTAATCAGCCTGGCTAGCGTGAATCAATCAATGATTGTCTGGCATATCCATCCAACTCAGGGCGAAAAGGGCTGTGGCAACAAATGATTGATGGAATGGTGAATAAATCAAACATTCATCAACAGTCAAGAGATCAAGGTTAAATCCATTGTTCTTTTGCTTACTATGCTATCCCAGTTTGGACCTAGCCATATTCAAATCATTCTTGACCCTACTTCTCATGGGATCATTCCAGCCCAAACTGTCAAGCCTGGTCCTACCTAGACCAGAAACACACATTCTGGGACAGGCTTTGTGGTATCACCCCTCACCAGTCAGGCTGGCTTGAATACAGTGGCACAGCAAGCAATGGACTCATGTCTGGGCATACCCATCTCATTTAAGGCGAAAAGTGTTGCGGCAGGAGTTATAAAAGACTGAATGCTGAATAAATCAAACATTCACCACCATTTTTTGTTAGTTTGCTCACTATGCCCCTCATAGTTTGGACCCAGTCATATGCAAATCAGTCTTGATCCTGCTCCTCATAGGAACAGTCCAGGACGAACTGCCAAACTAGGTCCTAGATTAGACACAAGCATCCTTGGACTGGTTTCAGGGTATCACCCCTGTTAGACCTGGCATCTTTGGTGTGGTTTCCCCTGTCTTTTTGGCCTCTACCTCCTGTATTTTTGATGCTGTGCTGGATTTCGTTTTTGCTGGTTTAGATGCTTGGACTCTCTGCCACTGCTTATCAGTGTCAGAGTGTAAGTGCTCCTTGTGTAAATTGTTCTGATGATTGGATATACATGATTGGCATATTTGTATCACCAAGAAGTCCCTAGTAAAGTGCACTGGGTGTGCCATGGCTGGTGATGACAAATGCTACTAGTGGGCCCGCAGCACTGATTGTGCCACCCACATGAGTAGCCCCAAAATGGTGTCTCAGGCCTGCCACCGCAGTGCCTGTTTGCAGTCTGTGAACTGCCATGTCCTCCTGGTCAATGTCCCCACTGACCAGGCCTAACCCTTCCCTTTTTGTGCACATTGGTCACCCCTATGGAAGGCACAAGGTATCCCCCTGGGCAGGGTGCAGTGTATGTGAAAGGTAGAGCATGTACTGGTGCAGGTGGCATGCTCTGGTAGTGAATTACAGCCATTTTCGTTTTTCACTATTGTAAGGCTATCTTGCTCCATAGGTTAACATGGGGAATGCTGGCTACAGTGGCTACCAGCATTTCTTCCCATTGGAACAAGATAGGACATAAGAGTCTATTAGCCCTGAACTCAGAATTTAATAACACATCTTTTAGGAAAGGTTGTTTTTAAATCCTGTGTTTGAGAACAGCACTTTTAGAAAGTTGCTGTTCTCTTGTCTGACCCTTCTGTGTGACTTGACCTGTTTGTGTATTGACTGTCTGGTTTGAAATTGACAGGGGCTGGGGATTCCCCATGAGGCTGGCTGAGTCAGCCCTAGGCTGAATGACTGTATTTGCATCTTGAGTGGTAGGAGGAGATAGCACCTGGGCCTGAATAGGGCTGTGCCTGCCTTCAACAAAGCTGGCGCCACCTCCTGCTGGGTGGCTGACGACCCTGCCCCTCACTCTGAAAGGAAAGGAGAAGCCAGGAAAACAAAGTGCTCAAGAAACACCCAGAACTGGTTCAGATCGGGCTCAGGGCCCACTTGCACAAAGAGAACAAAGAATTTTAGGGGTATAAGTACAGGACCCCTAACAACAGAAAATTAGATCATCCTGGAATCAAGAAGGAACCTCTGCCAAGGAGAAAGCTGAAACTGAAGAAGGAAGATTTTCCAGCTGTTGCTCTGCTGGACTGCCCTGCTGTTGCTTTGCTGCCAAGGAGAGGGGAATGACTTTGCTTTGTGCTGTGTCCCCTTGCTTGAAGGAATCTCCAAGAGCCTGGGAAGAGCTGGCTCCCTGTTTTTGAAGTCCCAGGAACAAAAGGACTTCACCCCCAGCTTCCCCTGAGCTCTACTGAGAGAGTTCTGTCCTTCCTGGAGTGTGTGGCCCATGTGTGGTGCCTCTGGAAGTTGTACCTGTGCTGGGAAGCTGGAAACCAAGATTTGAGAGACTTTGCTACAGAAAAGTTATCGCATTGCTCGCTGCGGAGAGCATCCCCGACAGTGCGAGGAAATTCCTGCCGCTACGAAGGCCGAGATTGTCGCAGCGCCTGTTGCCGCTGCCAGAGCCGTCGCATCCTTCATTTGCGGGACGCACCAGACCGGTGCGGGAAGACTACCATCGCGGCGAGTGTCGTCGCAGAGCCTGTCGTCGCTGGGTGAGATCGCTGCACCACTTGCTTGAGGACCGCATCAAGTCACTGGGAGCATCGTCGCAGAACCATCGCATCGAGGAGCTGCGAGAGAGAGATCGCCGCTGGATCGCGCATCGTCGCCCCAGAGATCGTCGCAGGCCCTACGAGATTGTTGCATCGTGCCTTTGCAAGAACAAACTTCCTACGGAACCTATGCACCGGAATCCAGACAGGTGGCCTTCCTCCTCATACAGACCGGATTTGTCACAACACGCCCACTGCTGCAGCGGGGCTGTCGCATCGCCTCCCCAGGGTCTCAGGAGCAACGCATTGCTTGTTTTCCACTGCACCAGCTTCTGCTTTTGGAACTTTGTCGCAACTAAAGGTACTGTGTCTGAAACATGATGCAACTGTGAACTTTTCACGCAACTGTGGATTATTTTATCGCAACCTAAAGAACTTTTTTTGCAACCTAAAGAACTCTTTTGAAGCCATATTCTTGAACTGTGCATGTTAGATTTTTGTCATTTTGGTTTTGTGTAGTTTAGATTAAATACCTTTATTTTTCTAAACTGTTGTGGAGTCAGTTTGTGATGTTTTCATTGTGTTACTGTGAGTGTTGGTACAAATACTTTACACATTGCCTTCTGATTAGCCTTGACTGCTCGTGCCAAGCTACCTAGAGGGTGAGCAGGGAAACCTCAGGGTAGCTGTGCGCTCTATAAAATTAAATATAATAATAATAATAATAATATCTCAGAGGATTTCCTCATTGCCCTGACTAGAAGCAAGGTTCCCTATTTGGACAGTGGTACCTACCTCTGCCAACTAGAGACCCCCAGATCTAACAACCCCTCATCAGCCAAGCTAGCTTGAAGCGAATGGCACAGCAAACAAGAAACCTTCATCTGGTTATTGGGGTGGGTGGAGTACATGGAGGGCCACTACGTGGAATTCTGTGAAGTCGCAAAAAAACTGCACTGTAGTATGTGTATTCGGCATTCGGGAGGAGTTTGCCAGCGTGCCTTGTCACATTGGGAACACAGAGTGCGTCTGAATGATCCAATATCATACGGGAGCAGGACTGTGCGGTCCAGAAGTGTGCTTGTGTTCTAAATCATGTGCGAACAGCACCACGTGGGCCGCATGGGCACGGCCATCTTGCTTTTCTCCTTCCTGTTATGGTGCTGGGCCTCATTTTTTATCTCCTGTTAATCTTTGTCATCCTCCTCCTTTATTACTTGTCTACCCTTAATTTGTACTTTTAACAATGGTGTGAGTATTTCCGTGTGTGTTTTCTATTTTTGTTTAAATTTGTGCATGTTTTGTGACTTTTTGACTTAGTTTATTTCCCCCTACTTTTTTACCTATTTCTTTCTTCTTTACTTTTGCTTCCTTTCCCGTCTCAGTTTATTTCCCCACTGAGAGCTATAGCAGAGGGGCGTCTTCCATGTGGGTGGCAACGGCACCCAGGTGTGTAGCCCCGTGCAGTATTTTCAGAGGAGGAGGTGGCAGGACTAGTTTTGTTTGTGCAGCGCGACCTCCCCTCTATGCTCAGAACAACGAACAAGGGCTTTGACTCATCACCAGTAAAGCAGAGTCTAATAATCAAATCAACGAAAGGGTGCCAGTACTGGGTCTGATTTTGTAAAAAGACCAACCTAATCCTGTGCTAATAAGCAATCAATTATTAGCCAGCAATTGGAATTAATCCATCATTATTTATTTCTTTTACGATAAGAATTTTTGAAGAAAAACACAGCTACAATAAACAACTTTTTATATATATATGACATACAGCAAAGGAAAAAAGAAATGTTTCAGGGGGATAAGGACAGATACTCTAAACAATAGACAATGAAAAACGTGTATATTTTCATCCTCACTCAGACACCATACGTGAACCAGACATTCTTACACTCCTTTCTACTCACAATATACTAGACATATAGCACAATAGACAACATGAAAGGTAAAGACAAGTGGTCAGTGAGTAAATCCATATACTATTTACAAAAACATGAAAGAAAAACTGTTTTCAAGGAATACCAAATATAAACCAGTTTAAAAATTGCAAATATATACAATTTTAGACAACAAGTCAGACAGATAAGATCGACGTGTTTCGAATCGGACCCTTTGTCCGATTCTCATCAGGACCAGAAAGAAGATCTGCAAAATCAAAACAAATGTCCTTTTAGTATAGCTAGAACTACTTAATGCAGTGGAGAGAGTAGTGACACACCACACCATGCAGAGATCCCTACCTGAGTGGTAAAATACTTGAAAGAAGTATCTGTGAACAGAAGTTAACCCAAAGTTAGTTGACAGGGTATGTTTTTAACATGAGGACGGCAAAAGGAAAAGAAAAGAAAGAGGTCTGTGTACCTGATCAATATCTGTGTGGAGCTGTGACTCCTGTGCAAAAAGTTCTGGGGGGATTGGTTCCAAGAACTACTCAACTTGCCAAAGTGGTCGAAAAAGTGCGGCTGAAAAACAAAAAATGGGTGCTGCTGTGAGGAGAGCTGTGTATACCATGAATGAAAGGATTGCATATCACAGGGACAAAGGGCCGTGGCTGTTTACCTTTAATGTATGCCAGGAAAGGTTTGTCTTCAATCCTTCTGTTTATAGACCCTGAATTGGTCGGGTGCGCAGCAGTCCGTGTCAGGCTGGAAAGATTACAGAGAGCCTGGTTTTAGTTTGTGAAGCGCAAAAGCAAAGGTGCAGGTTAGCAGCGCTTTATCCCATTACGACCGGGCATACGAGCCTGCTGTCATAGTGTAAAGCGCAAAGGCAAGGGTGCGGATTAGCAGTGCTTTTACCCGTTACAAGCGGGCATACCTTAATCAGGACTTTGGGACTGCGGGAATCCGGAGCTCCAAGCTGAACGCGCCGGGTTCAGGAGTACGGAGGCCATGACACCTTTGGGGTAGATAAACCTAACCATTGGACATCCACCGTCACGTGATGGCGCAAAGAGTTCTGGGAGACGTAGTTTTGCAAGGAAAGTGAGGGTTAATCAGTGTGGCACAGGGGCCAGTGACATATGATAAGGATTTGAATAAAGACAATAATAGCGACGTGGTTTCACATGTTCAGCAGGGGAAGAGCACAGATAAACAGAGGTAGACCAGATCAGTTGAAGACTTTGTCAGTACATGCGAGAAACCTCCGAAAGTTCATTTAATCCATTAATGACTGTATTAAATCGCAGGATGAGAGTTGCCTCACTTTGACTTAGTTTGGATTCCAGATCGCCTCCTCTGATATCCTTTTCCAATTTGAATAGTACCGTCCATTTTATATGAGACTCATTGTGACCTGCTTCTGTCCAGTGATTGACTAGAGGTGCGTTGGCGACAGTTCTTCTAAATCTAGATTTATGTTGGCAAATTCGTTGACGAATTTCTTGTGATGTCTTTCCTACGTACAGTTTGTGGCAGGGGCATAAAATGCCATAAACCACATTTTTGGTTTTACAGTTTGTGAAAGCCGAGTGTTTCCAAGAAATGTTATTATAGAAAAAGATGTCACCCTCAATTGTTTTATCACAACTGGCACAAGTGCCACATTTGTGATGTCCCCGGACTGGCTGGAGGGAGCGCATACTCCTGAGTGTGGGCGATTCCTGTTTGGGTAATGCCGCGCATACTAGACAATTTGCAATACTTTTTTCTTTTTTGAAGGCAAAAAGAGGTGGTTGTTGTAAGCTGTCTTCTAAATTCTTCACTAGGTGCCAGTTCTGATTGATAATTTTCTTAAGCTGATTGGCATGCGGGCAGAAGGTGGTCACACAGACCGTCCTTTCAAGATGTGGTTCTTCTTTTTTCTCCAGAAGGGCTTCACGCGGGGTCCACCATGCTCTACGCATTGCATTTTTTAGAAGTTTCCTTGGGTACCCTCGAGCCATGAGGCGTTCCATCAGATTTTGGGCATGGTCAAAATATTCGTCTTTAAACGTGCAGTTGCGCCTAATTCTTAAGAATTGGCCAAATGGCAGGTTTTGACGGAGATTTCGCGGGTGGTTGCTTGTATAATGTAAAGCTCGGTTTCGGTCTGTTTCTTTTCTAAACAAAGTTGGTGCCAGCATCCCTTCCGATGAATAAACCTTGACATCCAAAAAAGTGATTTGATGTTTATTATAATTGATAGTGAACTGGATGTCCATGGTGCATCTATTTAGCCAACCCAGAAAGTCATTGAGTTGTGAAAATGGATTGTTGTCCAAGATAAATTTTGCCTCAAACAGGCCCATAAATAGTACGGCCAGCTCCGGTGCAAAGGGGCAGCCCATGGCCACCCCTTTTATTTGGTAGAAAAAATCTGAGCCAAACATAAAAAAGTTTTTTTGCAATGTTAGTTTAGCTAGAGAGATGATGAAATCTGTAGGAACCCTCATTGGCTGTTCTCTTGTGTTTAGAAAATAAGTGAGGACTTCAAGTGCTTCTTCTTGCGGAATCTGGGTGTATAAAGCAATGACGTCCATAGTCACCAACAACTGAGAGGATGGATCGAACGTAATGTTGGTCAGTCTATTAATGAATGCTGTGGTGTCCTGTAAGTGTGCTGGGACTAATGAGATCAGAGGCTTGAGGAAGAAATCTATGTACTTAGATACTGGTTCCCAGAGTGACTCGCAGCCCGAGATAATGGGTCTACCCGGGGGATTTAATTAATTTTTATTGATTTTGGGAAATGCATTAAAAAATTGGTATGCGAGGCTTTTTATTCTGCAGAAAGGATGATTCTTATGAGGCCGAGGAAACCTTCTTCCAGCCCTCGTTGTATGATGTTGGAAAGTTGTCCTTGTAGCTCGATTGTTGGGTCACTTCTGATTTTACGATAGCAGTCAGTATTATCCAATTGGCTCATAACTTCTGCTTATGTTTATCCGTTTGCCATACCACTACTGCTCCTCCTTTGTCAGCTTGCTTTATTGTTAACATTGGGTCGCTTTTTAGGGAGCAATTGGCGTCCTTTTGATCTTTAGATAGATTAAATTTAACATATTGTTTTTTTGACTCCATTTGTGTGATGGCGAGTAATAACGTTTTTTAGAAAGTTAGGATTTCCTTTGATACATCTATGCTGGCAGCAGACGGTAGGCCCGGTAGCAGTTACCCCCTGTGGGAGCATCAGGGGCACTCTGGGATGGTGCACTGGTGCCTGTAGCGCACCAGTCAGGTTTGGCACACTGCCCAGCAGATGACACACTGCTAGGCAGACATTGTAAACCGGGAACAGGACCTGCTCGACCTGATAGGTGTCAACCTTCTGGGGCTCGGTGAGTATTTTTTTTTGTAGTTTATGTTCTACAAGTGTAAAAAAAAAAGAATAGCATGCTGTTCACATTCAGAGGCAAGTTATGTTAAGCAAAGTTTACACTAGTATATCAGTATTTTGTGATCAAGTTGCTAGTTTTTGCTAGGCAGGTGCCACAACCTAATCACATTCATCAGGTGCTCGCTTCGGCTGATTATTTAGGCAGCCATTGCAGACTGTTTCTTCTGTCACTATAGTGAATCACTGAGTAGCGTGTACTATATGTGACTTTATTCTTGTAGCTCGTACAGTTCCGGGTTATTTAACTGAATCCACAGTGATGATGTGAAGCATGCATATATGCATTGCAAAAAAAGGAAGCCGGCTCTCAAGGGTCCTGAGAAATGGGAATAGAATAAAAATCAAAGATCATTAACTGCATTACATTACTTCCAAATGTAGTTATTGTTAAGGAGATTTGAGATATGGATTTAAAGACAGTCGATAGAATTGAGTCAAAAGAAACTAGTAGTACTATAGGTGATCTGTTTTAGCGACTGCGTTTTCTTTTCATAAAACATTTTGTGAGGATTATTAACAAAATCACTAATCTATTTTTATATCTCTTTTTAATTTCTTTCATCAGCTCCCAAGGGAAAGAAGAGGGATGATTCAGCGGATCAAGGACAAGGTGGTCAGCGGGCACTGACCACCAGTGCTGCTGCCAAGTGCTCTGCAGATGCCGGTAAGTACTTTTTTGATTATTGTGAAATTGTTAGGGTAGAACCAAAGAATCTTGGGTATTTTATCTATTGGAATGTTGGTGCTATCTATTGTTATTTGTGCACATTCAGATACTAGGCCCATATAACCTAATATTTTAAATAAAAAAAATCACCATGTATGTTTGTTCAGAAGGCTTTTCTTTTCCTGCTTATGCCTAGCACTAACGAAGTTCAGAGCATTAGACAGTGGTCACTGTCATCATGGACCATCGCCCCCATTGTAGTTTGCCGCAGACCTGTTCATTTATAGTTACAGTACACCAATCCAATGATAGTGCAGCAAGGCTGGGAAAAAAGTATGAGGTCCCACTTGCATGGCATTTGACACCCAACACCATAGCTTTTTTACTGAACGTTATTCCACGCCTGGCTTGTCTAATCCTATGAACCAACCAATCAAATACCCATAGTGATATTTGGAAGATATGTTCTAACTGAGCTGTAGTGCTGCATTGCTGCTGTATATGGGGTTGTGTAACTGGGAACGAAATTATGTGAAATGTTTTATATTCTAGCCACACAGATCATCGGTGATGCCAGCTCCAGTTCCAGAGATGGTGATGGCTTAGTTGCATGGGGGAAAAGCGGCAGCAGGGACGGGCATGCATAAGTAACATATTTCTTGCAATTATTATGTTCACTAGCTATTGCAATGGTGTCGCTCGTCATCTTCATCAAAAATGACTATGAGGTGAACCAACCCGCCCCCCGCCCCCAGCTTTACCAGCCACAGTGGTGGTTGAGCTATTATGGACTCTTCTATCTGCAATGCAGCAAAATCTCACTTAATGTGCTTTGACGGTTTGACAAAGACATGGAAGAATGGAAGGAAACTTAAAAAAAGGAAATGGTATATGAGTGAAAGGGGGCTTGGGCCATTCTTGGAATGTGACATATTTAATCATGGAATACTCAGGTGAAGTGATTGCAGATCATATATCATGGTTTCCATAACATATACATTTTCCCCCTGTGATTTGAACTGTGACTGAATAAGCCAAAGATGAAGAATCAATGATCAGTGTAGTAGCCTATCTGTTATATATTTTAAAAAAAGCTCTACCCTACCACATGCAGCAAAGAAAACCATGTTTATTCTTTCCATGGTTCTTGCCCAGCAAATGAATTTGTTGGAAAAAGTGGTTGCAGTTGAGGACATAGACTAAAGTGGGAGTAAGTGCATGGTTTGATATCAAGTTTAGCATATGGGATACACAGCAACCAATGTGACAAATAAAACACATATAATTCATTCCTTTACCTGTAGTGCATTCTATTAGATTCATTATGCTCAACGTCTACTTACGGCAGACAGGATAATAATGCATTAATATCCGCATTTCATACATTAGGTGTGATACTGATGTAGTATCTTATTTATTATTCATTAGCTTTTTGGAGACAGGGTACTAAAGGGAAATGCATTTGGAGAAGAGCAGGGCCATTGGATTTAGATAATTAATTGTCAACTATATCTGCAGCCAGTAGCAAACTTGCAGACGAACAAGAGAGCAATGAGCTTGGCTTCATTATTTTAGCACCAACTTAAAGTTGTACTCCATAATAGTGTGCAATGCCGTACTTATCAACGAGAAGTCATTTATGTTTCAACTCAAAGAGTCTGGCTCTGTTTATAGTTACTTGAATTACCTTTAGAAGAAAACTATAATCCAATAACTGTTTTTCTAATCCTCTGATGTCAGTCTCTGCTAGTCTGCCTGTGACTTTTCTGCCACACAGTCACTGCTTTTTTTATGTTTGGCGACAAGTGTGGGTAAAAGAAAACAGTAAATTGGCCTTGTGATTATACTAATGGGGGAGAGGCGTTGGCCTAACGGCTAGGGTGGTCGACCTTGAATATGGGGAACTGGGTTCGAGTCTCTGCAATGACGCTCAACATCCTATGATTCTGGGCAAATCTTTCAATATCCCCGTGCCTAACAAAAATGAATATGTCCTCATGTAATGCAACTATGTAAAGCACTATGATACCCAAAACCTTTGAGTCTAATACGCGCTATATAAAACTCTTTACAATAAAAAATAAATAAAAAATCATCACATCCAATATATCCCAATGGCCCTAGCGAACCAGCAGTGTTCTGCTACTGTGCCACACACTAACTTAATCAATTGTTTGAACAGAGCATTACTTACAATTTGTCTTTTTTATTTTTCTCAATACAGCTGCTCCTGCTGGTCCAGTCGGACCACCCACCAGGCAGGAGATATCAGGCCATTTGCGGCAGCAGAAGCTGGAGCTTATCCAGCAATAATACCGGTTGCTGGTGGTCCTGGAGTAGGAAGAGGAAATCAATGCACAGGTCGTGGGCCCCGGGTGCAGCCGGTCCCCCTTAGCCTCCAGTCTCCTGGCTATCGCATTGCTGGCGCCACCCCCAGCCACTGCTGCCATCCCTACCAGATGGCAACAGGCCATTGCTGCGCCGCACACTGCAGCGGCTTGGCGCTATTGAGGCCCGGCTCACCTCGATGGAGCAGAGCATTAACCAGCTCCGTACCAACTTCCATACTGCCCTCTTCTAACCCTTTTTAAAATATGTTGTTTTGGCGGGAGGGATTTGTTGTTTGATGGCTTACGCCTTTCCTTCCTGAAGAAGAATAGAAGAAGGCCGACGGATTGTAACAGAAAAGCTGTATTTTAGAGACGAGGAGAAGGACAGAAGGAAGGTAAGCTTCATGAGGAGTGTATCAAGATAAGAATGCTCAGAGGTCAGCAAAAAAAAACAAGAGAGGGGCTCAGAGTTTCAATTTTGCCACAAGTGCGGACACACAAGCACACACACACACACAACATACATATTATTATGAGGAACGGCCATTGACCGTAATAAAGTGTGTATTTACTGTTCTAACTCCATGCACGCTTTGATACTAGAGTACTTTATAAAGCAGACCGAGGCAAATATGACTGGACTTTTAGTGTTTTGATACACCCACTTGAAAGTACCAAAACACACTACCAGGACTGGTCCTCTTACCGCTTCGGTCCTCACAAAGATATTGGGCCCGATTCACAAAAAGTAAACTAGCAAAAGTTGAATTTTACGACTTTCGGTATTCACAAAAGGCATGTACGAGTAGTAAATGCCCTTTATGAATACCGAAAGTTGTAAAGTTAGATTTCAGGTCCATTATTTCTTTGGTCCTGTCAGCACACACACACACCTAACCACACACACAAACACACACACACATACACACAGATCAGCATTTCAAAAACGCACCTCTCTCTATTCCAAATAGCTGAGTAGCACTAGGCCTCAGACTCTTGGTTTACCTTTGAAATGAAGCCGATAATTGATAACATCTTGCTTACTTCTGTTGATGATGTAGTCCTGCAGCCTCCAGGCTCACCCTGAGTTCTTCCATGATACTCCTCCAGTCCAGAGTGACTCAGGGTAATCCGTACCAGACCCTTCATCATCATCATCAACATAAACCTCGAGGACCCGAGCAAAATAGACGTGGGGTGCAGTGCAATGCTATTGAAGAACAATTAGAGAATGAAACAGAATTGCAGTATTTTGCAAAGGTTTTTGGTTGATACCTAAAGTGACTGTCCTGGTGTCTGAAGAACCAGAAAAAAAGGAGAACACCCCTACAATTAATTAAATCTGGGTAAGTGCAAAAGGAATAATCATCACCTGTAGGGAAAATAAATAGGAGCCTATCACTCAAGCAACAAACAATCCAAATCAATAATCATCTTAAGAAATTTCCCATATTACAGTTCAACACACACCCTCCCTGAGTGTCTGCCACCTGAATCATCAATCACGTTAAATCATCACTCATGCAATCAGTCACTCACCAAACATCTTTGACACAGGCAACACATTGGAATTTGGTATTGGCAGGCAGTCCTGTATATAATACATTATTTTATGGGCCAGCCGTTATAGTACTCAGTGATGCAAAATGGATAGGCATTAGACAATAGGCATGCAAGGGGGCAGGCATGTCACAAAGGAATTGTGAAGGCTTCTTCAATGCACACTGGTCCAACTGCAATCTGGCAATGTATCTGTCACTCATAAAAATATGTAGGGGAGCATAAATCTGACACAAAATGATAATGTTCCTCTAGCTTTTGCAAAGAAAAAAACTTAAGTCAACCAAGAACATTTTAAAAGTTCTATGGGGGCACTGGCATACTTATTCGGTGAAGTAGAGTTCGTCCTCAAACTCAGGTGGTTCACACAGAAGTTAGTCAGCTAACACATTTGATTCAATCCGGACCCATCAGCCTCTTCCTCCTCCTGTGCTGTTGTTTCAGGAACAGTGTAAGATGTGTGGTATAAAATGTTGGTTCATTTTGATCATAGTCAATCTCTCAGCATTTTTGGGAGAGAGACTGGTCCTTCTCACTGTGACGATCTCGCCAGCTGTACTGAACACATGTTCAGCAGACACACTGGCGACAGGACAAACAAGATACTTTATTGCCGGCCTGCTCATCTCAGACCATTGGCGCATCTTCCCATACCAATATATAAATGGATTTTGATCGACATCAACCTCTTTTGGATCATTCAAATACTCCTGGAACATCCTGTGGATAGGCATTGGTGCTGCCACTTGCTCTACCTGTTTTGCCATTGACTCTGCACTGGACTTGAGCACTGCCAATTGAAACCAATACAATACAATGTTGGGATTGGGTCTAGTCCTACTTTTGCTGTTGTTGCCAGTGTTCTGGTTGATGGAAGGAATTTGGAGGAGGCACACCAGAACTGCAGGGTGGGACTCAAAGTTCCAGTCATTCTTTTGCTGAATCTTCAGCTTGCTCTGCAATCCACCTCTTGTATTTTAAAACATCCCCTTCAGAAAATGTGTACCGTGGATTAAGTGGTGTGGCACATATGTACTCTTTGGACTCGATGATGTCATGTCGCAACCTTATATTAGAAGCCAACGTCAGGACTAAGATCTCAACCAAGGTATGTACTTCTGTGTTTTCATTCAGACCTGCAGGGGTGAACCTTTTAGACGCCTTCTTTACCTGGTCTTGTAGGAGATGCAGCAATGAAATTGAAATGTATGTATTGTTTAGTTAATTAAAACCATAATTTTTTTTCACATAATCCCTCACTAATAAAAAAGTTAAAATCACTTAACTGGTTTTCCTAAAATCCTGTTATATAATACCTACTTCAAATCAATTCATCAATCAGGGGCATTGTAAGTGCACTACTCACCCGTGAGGGTCTCAAGGCGCTGTAGTGGGGGAGTTTTAGCAGCTCCGTTCAGTTGAAGAGCTAGGTCTTGAGCGTCTTCCTGAAGATGTTCAGGGAGAAGGTGCATCTGATGTTGATTGGGAGTTCGTTCCAGGTCTTGTGGAAGAAAGCTCTTCCCCCTGTTTTGGCTCTGCGGATCTGAGGGATTATGGCGAGGGCGAGGTTGGTCAATCAGAGGTGTCGCTTGGGTGCGTGGAAGTAGATTCTTTTGTTGAGGTATTTGGGTCCAGTGTTGCCGAGGCATTTGTAGGCGTGGGTGTGTATCTTGAAGGTGATTCTCTTTTCTGTGGGGAGCCAGCGGAGGTTCTGCAGGTGTTGGATGATGTGCTAGTGTCGAGGGATGACAAGAATGAGTCTGGTCTGGAGTTTTCAGAGTACAGAATTTTTTTATGCCGGCGTAGAGGATGTTTCGGTAGTCGAGTCTGCTGGTTATGAATGCATGGGTCACTGTCTTCCTCGATTCAGGGGTGATCAATTTGAAGGTCTTTCGGAGGATGCAGAGGGTCTTGAAGCAGCTGGAGGCGATGGCATTGATCTGTCAGATCATGGAAGGGGTGGAGTTTAGTACGATGCCGAGGTTACAGACATAGTCCATAGGGGTGGGAGGGCTGCCAAGGGCGATGGGCCACCAGGTGTTGTCCCATGCAGAGGAGTAGGATCCAAGCATGAGGACCTCTGTCTTCTCCAAGTTGAGTTACAGGCAGCCGCTGCTCATCCAGGATGCGACATCCTTCCTGGAAGTTGAGCCTGGTGGTGGTGGGGTCCTTGGTGAGGGAGATGATGAGCTGGGTGTCGTTGGCGTAGTGTACTATGCTGAGTCTGTGTTGTCTGACAATGGCAGCGAGGGGGAACATGTAGATGTTGAAGAGCTTGGGGCGGAGTGACAATCCTTGAGGTACTCAGCAGTTGATTTCTATGGGTTAGGAGGGGAAGGGTGAAAGTCTGATTCTTTGGATTCTGCCGCTGCGGAAGAAGCGGATCCAGTCAAGGCCGGTTCCCTGTATTCCGGTGTCGCAGAGTCTGGCAGTGAGGGTGCGATGGGAGACAGTGTCATATGCTGCACAGAGGTCAAGTATGATCTGGGCTGCAGTGTGTCCTTGGTGGAGGAGCATACTGATGTTACCTGTGTTAGCAAGAAGAGCAGTTTCGGTGCTGGGAGGGGCTGAGGATTGTCTTCTCAGTGACTTTGGCCGTGAACTATAGGCGGGAGATGGGTCGGTAGTTCTTGAGGTCCTTGGGGTCTGCTGAGGGCTTCTTGAGCAGGGGTCTTCCTTCTGCGCATTTCCAGTTGTCGGGATAGATGCCGGTCTTGAAAGTGGCATTGATTGTGTGTGGTAGTTCTGGAGCGATAGTGGTGGCGGTTCTGTGGAAGATGTGCGGCAGCCAGGTGTCCAGGGGCTCCTGATTGGATGCCTTTCCTGGCTGAGGTAGTGTCTGGGGTCCAGGAGGAGATGGTGGGCTGGCTGGCGTTGTTGAAGGAGGGTGTGGGTTCAGGGTCCAGTGTCTTGTCATTGAAGTAGACGTAGAGGCCCTTGATTTTTTGATGGAAGTAGGATCCAAGCTTGTTGCAAGGTCATGGAAAGGGGTGATGTTCGTGGTTTTGGTGGGTGATGCTAAAAATGTCCTTCGAGGTGCTGGAGTTGGTGAGGATTTTGTTCAGTTCCTTCGTGGAGGGCGCTGTGCAGGTTTGGGCAGTGTGGGTTTGTCGACGCAGAAGTGTATGCAGTGGTGGTCTGTCTATGGGGGTTGTGTGGTGTGACTGAAGTGGATGGTGTTGCCTTCTGTGAAGATGGGGTCCAGGGTGTATTCTGCCTTGTGGGCAGGTGTAGTGATAAGCTGTTTTAGTCCAATGTTGGCATGGTTGTCCAGGAGGGCTGCAGAGTTGGGGTCATTGGGGTTTTTGAGGTTGAAGTTTAGGTCTCCCATGAGTATATAGTCCATGGAGGCGATGGCGTGAGGGGCGATGAGGCCAGTGATGGTGGTGGTGAACGTAGCGCAAGGTCCGGGGGTCTATAAGCTACGGTGCCATGAAGAGTGTTTATAGGGCTGGTCAGGATTCGAAGGAGTCATTGGTGGTGGAGGTGGAGAGTCGGAGGGAGCTCTTGAGTCCTCCCCCTGGGCGGTTGGAGCAGAAGCCTTTCCTCTCAAACTTGTATCCATTGGGGATGGTGGTGGCGAAGTTGAGGTGGAGGAGGCGTTGGTCCAGGGTTCTGTAAAGAATGCGACATCTGGCAAGAGGATGTCAAGGAGGTCCCAGATCTCTATGGCCTGTCTGTGCAGGTATCGTACATTGAAGAGGATGCCATTAAGGCCTACGGTGGTGTTGGGGTTCAGTGTGTAGGGTGTAGCCATGGGGGTGCGTGCGGTGGTGAAGGTATGGCGACAGTGACAGCAGGAGAACTGTCCGTGAGTGGTGCACGGCGTGGCCAGCAGGCAGTTGTTGCTCCTTCCGGGGTGGAGTGCGAGGAGGTTGGCTGTATCGTAGCGATGGATGGTAAGAGATGCAGGGTTCCTGGTGCTGGTCATTCGGGTCACGGACGGGCACAGACAGGCTTGCATTTGGCGTGCCTTAGTGTGTCAGCGGCGTGCAAGCAGCTCCCGACAGCATAGAGGCCAGCATTAAATAGGACAGGGGGAGGGAAGCACAGCTGGGTGGAGGGCACAAGAACAGCATGGGCAGGGGCCACGGGGGGCCAGCGGCAGGAAAAGGGCAGCAAGAACGGGCAGGGAGGAAAATAGTCAGGGGCACAGGCACAAACAATTTACAGAACAGAAGAGAACAGAACAGAATCACAGACAAACCAGGCACGGAATTTACAGTACATTGAAGGTACAGTAAAGACGGGAAAAGACAGAAAAAACACCACAAACGAAAATGGGCACAACAAGGGCAGAAGACAGAAATGGAGCAGCAGAAGAGTAAGGCTCTCCCACTAGACCACCAGGGATGAGGCGCAGGCAGGAGCCTTCATGTGCAGGAGGGCCTCGAACACCTACCAGGAAAGAGGTGTCTGGGGCAGGGGTGGGCGAGGCTGTGTCAGAGCTGCTTGGGCAGAGAGAGGGACCCTGGCCAGGATGTCAGAGGTCAGGCTCCCTGGAGGGCAGAGTTCCCCCTGAAACAGTGCATATTTCTCTGTGTTGTCAAACAAGTCTATACAACTGGACGATTTATAATGTTTATTTCAATTCATAGTTCCATAAGTCCCAAGCCTTCCAAATATCCAAGCAATGTCCTTATCATGTTTTTGTATTAACATTTCAAAGTAAATAAATCAATATACGTGAAGCAGGGACTCGTCTTTCCCATAAATAGAACATCAAATAGGCTTAAAAATTTACATTTAATTCCCTATGCAAAGGCCCCTTATTGAGTTAAAGTTTTCTGAGCCTGATCATGTAATCAGAGAAATATCAGTGTACAGTTTATTTGGAGGTGAGATGGATCTAGCCCTTTAATTATTCCAGATCTGCAGGTTTGTATTCCTATGTCACAAACAACTTTTCTTAATAAAGTGACGCTGTTTTTGGCAGCCGCAGAGCCTTCACTTCTTAGACTCTGTATTTTTTCAAATTGGATAATCTGCTAAATTCCAAAATGCAATAACAACAACTGTTTTTTTAAGTAGACCGAAAATGTATCGTCTAGATAGGCCACTGGTTCATGAACTTAGTAGTTATTAATCACCATCCAGGCGTGTGATCTAAGGCTAAAAGTACTTTTATCCAGTATTAATTAATGAAATATTTCAGCTTTATTTAAGGCTTGCTTGAATGTTGAGAAATTATGAAAATGGGGTATTCCAATTCAAGTCTTGGACCTGGGTGTTTAATCGATATAGAAAACAATGGTCCTAAACCTTAATTTAGGAAAGTATAAGTCTGATCTACATTGATATTTACAAACAATTCTGAGCATGTAAACTTGTCAGCTCTGGGTAATCAAAAACAGTCAAATTAATAATGTGTAACAACCGAAAATTTTTCAAAATAACATACTTTTATTTACTCATAATTAGACTAGCAGTAGGTGTCTTACTGGATTCAAGGAATTGTGAAGAATTCTAGAAGGAAGGTTGCTCCAGGGGAACGTGCAGAAAAGTGTGCTCAAGTGAAAGCTGGAAAGAATTCCAAAAGGTGCTCAGGGAAAGGGATTAAAACAGTTCAAAGGTTGGACTGATAACAAATTGTCGGTCTGGATAAGCTTAGACATGATTGCTCAATTGTATACAATAACTATTTACATATTTTTAATAGTCAGAGGTCTATTGTCTTTTTTGCATGGTAGGACAGGGGGCTTGTGGTCCAAATTAAGTTGGAATTAAAATCTCCCATCAAAATGATGTTTCAGGCGGGTTCAGCACACCACATATCCGCAATGGTTTGCACTAAAAGTGTATTATTTTCTATGGATTTTTTTTGCATGCCATAGGTTGCTTATAATAATTAATCAGTAATGCTGTCCTCTTTTTTCCAAAGACTGGTCCGTAAGTTTAATGAATTGAATACTAGGATCTGGTGATTTTAGCTGTTCTGATTTAATATTTAATGCTGTAGATACATAAACTGCCAATCCACATTTGGCACAACTGTATTTTTTGCATTTTTCTGTAACAACTGTATAATAAATGTAACCAACGAGGAGAAATGATTTCAGTGCCCATGTCTCCTGTAGGGCTGTTATGTCACAAGTGACCCAGTCGTGGAGGGGAATGCCTTCCTCAAGCAGTTTTTTTGCTCCAGCTATGCTCCATGATATCATATGGATGGAGCCATCCTTGAACCTGCCCGCTTTACCTTTCCTTGGTCAATCGCACCTCTTGTTGTTAAGTATGCTCAGCATCCATTTTTATTGTTGTTTATCCGCTGCAGAGATTATTTTCAGATCTTTAATAGACCCTGTCAATTCACTACTTCTCCCCTTGGCATTCTGTAGAACTAAATAGGCTAGTATTGTTTCCGTTGTTTGTTTTGGCTCTTGTTTCATTTAGTACATTCAGATTTCAATAAGAGGACAACGATAGCGTGGTGGTACTGGTGTCATTAATGTTATTCCTTAGGCTTCAAATTGTTCAAAGCTATTTAAGATTAACTGTACTATCTCTGCAGCCTGCCAGGTCGTTAGCGTTTGGTACTTGTTTTTTTGTTGTCCAACTGAAAGAAATTGCACTGCCATGAGATTTGCATATTGTATGTGTTTTAATTCTGGGATTTCACGAATGAATTTCAATATGTTACATCTATTAAGAATAGCTTCCTTACCTGATGATTCATATTCAGGCTTCATTAGTATCTGATGTTTTTTTTTAATGCCCCCCAAATCCAAATTTTTGATGTGCAAGTTAAGAGTCTCTTGAGGGGTCCGACTGTCATCTCTTATTTTTGAAGGTAAAATAAACTTGATCGGGGACTCTGAACTTTACCGCCAGATACAAATTTTTATTTCCTGCGGCTCGAAGCGGAAATGGTCTTTCTTTTTATTCATACAACTTTTAGTTTTATTCTGTTGTTGCTGGGTAGTGTCCCCCATGTGCTCTGCTTGATGTTCAGACTTTTTTTAATGTGTGCAGTATTGTATCAGCGCTGTCCAAGCTATTTTTTTCTTTTACTCTTAAATTAGAGTGAATAACAATTTTTTTACTTTCTTTTCTTAGTTGTGTCCGATTTCCCTAAATTACCTGCGTTTGTTGTTTAGATGGTATTGAGCTCTTCCCTTTGTTGTTTTCCACCCTACCTATTCCCGAACTGACTACTTGTACTGTTATTCTTACTGGAACATCCATCATCTGCTTTTCAATATTCTCCTGTGAGGCTTAGTCATCTGTAGTTGTAACGTCAGAGTTATGCCTATTTCTAGAGATTGAGGGCCTCATTTATGAGGTTTTGCCGTAGGGAAGCGAAGCAGGCCTTCTTATGCCTTCTTCTAAAAGAAAAAGGCAGGAATGCACCGTATCTATAAGATATGGTGCATTCTTGTCCTTTTTCCCTGCGCTGGCGCACAATGGGCTGCCGTGCACCAATGCAAGCACCTTTGCACAATGCTGCACGGGTGCCTGCGTTGCGGGGATGATTATTTTTATACAGGAAGGGAAACCTTTCTTTACAAAAGTAATCACAAGAGGCTTTTCCTCTTTCTATGTGTGCTGCAGCACTCATAGAAAAAGGAAAAACGAGGAGAAATAAAACTATTTCTCCCCGTTGCGCCTCCCTTACGCCTCCCCTGGGGAGGCGTAAGCTTTTGGCACTGCCTCAGATTTACGATTTCTCATAAATCTGGGGCAGCATCAAAAGGCCATGGATGTTGCTGGGAATGCCTGCAGTAACACCCATTGCACGCCCCTTTAATGCAGAACACTGCGTTAAAAGGACTGATATTTATCAGGCAGCATTAAGCCAAACAAAGTGGCTTAGTGCTGCCTGATGAATATCACGCAGGCTTCAGGGTCACAGGACGTCACAAAAAGTGACGTTCTGATGGTGCAAGGGGTCTCATAAATGAGGCCCTGAGTCATCTAGGATCTTGTCTGCTAGTGCACCATTTTGAATGCTGGTGTTTTGAAGGGGGCCTGCAAATGAAGATGGTGTAATTAGACCGGCAGAGATTTTACCATTATAAGTTGGGAAAAAAATGAGGTACACTCAAGTAGATTGGTGTATCACCTATTCTGAGATTTTATTTGTAGCTTTTCTTTCATGCCTTTTTTGTCTTCTGGGTTGGATAGGTGTCTTAAGATTACCTAAGAAGGCCTTCAGTGTCTCTGTTTGCTCAACTTCTGGTTGTTCGACCATTTTTTTAAGTTGCAGTTGTGTGCTGTTTGTAGACTCAAGTGAGTTGTCTACAGCTAATGTTGCATGTTGTTGCTTTACTGGTGATCCGGATTGTTCTTTATCTGTGCTATTAGTCTGGTTGCTCAGTGGACTAAGGCATCCATTGCAGGGACCTGTTTTCGACCTCATGGTCACAGGTTCAAATCCCAGCGGGTCCACTCAGCCCATCCATCTGAGGTCGATAAAATGAGTACCATTGAGTTGGGTAACAATGAACATCCGTTATTCAGCGCCAAGAGACCTCTGGGTGAACGTGCGCTTTACAAATACACATGTTATGTTAGTGTCAATCTTAGAGGTAATGTGAGGTTTATTAATACAAAGAATCTGTTCTGCTATAGATGATACTAAACTCAGCGTATCCATTATTGGGCCACAGGTGCAAGTATTTTCTTGTAGAGAGTATGTGGATTGAACTCTTGTTATTAGGGTAGTTAGTTTATCCGGTTTTGTGTTTATCCCTGTAATATACAATGCAATGCTGTTCAATAAATCTATTTCAATATCTAATTTATCTGACTGCAATAGCAGCTAGCAAATTGGCTTTTACCGGGACCAAAGGTGCCCTAAGAAATTTTTCTGTAAAAATTGGCCGTAAACTCGTCAAAAAATTAATACACATATCAATTGGCAAAGTGTGTATCTACGGCCACATATGGTGCAGGGTTATGGGGAATCGAGAGTGCCCAGAGTTTACAATGTTGTGAAAACCAGTTTATTCTTTACTTCCTGGGTGTATCGAAAACTACATCAACTTACATGACACACATTGAAGTGGGAGTCACCTACATTAGTGATATCATCAGGATGTCCCCTATCCTGCTATGGCATAAGGTTTGGGTTACAAAAGAAACCACGCTGAACAGAGATCTAATCAGCGACTGTCTGGCATTGGACGGGGTAGCTAACATCAGATGGTTATCTTACGTGAGAAACTTGTTCATTGAAATAGGTCATCCAGAGTTCTTTGACAAGCCTACCACCTTAGAAGGGATTACTAGATCCTCACTGAAAAAGATGGTGGCCACTCACCTCGATACCATCAGATGGAATCATGAAAAATATAAAAATACTGTGCTCAGATTTCAGGAAATTACACAGAGCGAGGGATTACAACTTTACCTCATCCTGGTCCAGAGCCCTTACTCCCGCATGTTGTTGACACGCTTTAGATTGGGTACCTTTTTCCGCATGGTCACTCTGCCAACTTGAAACGATTGGTCTGCTGCCAAACTAATTTGCCCTTGTGATAACAGTACACCCCAAACGAACATTCACCTTGCGTTATTTTGTAAATTTGATATGAATCCCAGAAAGCTGTTTTTGCTACCAATCCTTAAATCCTGGGGGATCCGTACATGTAGATCAGCATTCGTGAAACTTCTTCAACTAGGAGATGAACATCTTACTTATGCTGTCTCATGTTTTTTAAAAGCTGCCATAAAAGTCAGAAATTCCTTGTAATTGGCTCTGTTTGATACTACATTATTAATGTAATTTTCTTTTCTTTTTTTTCAGAACAAAATGTTATTGCGCTGTTGAAAAGTTACATAGGACAAACAGCATCCCGAAAACCCGGATATGCTGTGAGCATAAGACAGTAATTGCATTGCAAACAATTCAAGCAGTCATTTAAATGATAGAAAGGACCCCTAAGACCCCCCTCCCCTCGCCCCCTACCCTCCCCACCCCCTGCACAGCGTCTAAACAGTCCATAGATCAAAATATAGCAAAACAGAATCAGTGTGTACACCTCATCACACAGGCTCAACGTCCAAATATCGTTCTTCAGGTTCGACATGAGTCGGCGGTTCCAGCCACAACCCTCTGTATTCTGCCCACCTCTTCCAAAGTGTTTCCGGGGGCAGCCTCTGGCCTCAAAGATCGGGCGTTCCAGCCCCATATAAAAATCCAGACCCCTCTTCCATACACCCAATAGGGGGGCTCTCACGTCCTTCCAGGCACGGGCCACGTCCCTCTTGGCCACCATTAGACCCAACAACAACAAGTGGCGTTTATAAACATTTCCTCCCACTCGTTCTAGGATATGCAGGAGGCCTAGTTGTGGTGTGCGGGGGAGGTCCCAGCCCAGCACCTCTGACAAGCAATCCCACACTCCCGTCCAGTACCTCCTTAGACCATCACATGCCCAAACCGTGTGTAGGAACGTGCCCGTTTCTCTACCACACCTCAAACAATCGGGGGACGCAATCATGCCTGCCTTCCACAGTCGTTCCCTGGTGTAGTAGGCCCTATGCAGGTATTTAAATTGGATAAAGCGCAGTCGCACCGCAATAGCAGCCCCTCTAGGAGCCTCCAGTGCCTCCCTCGAGTCCTCCTCCTCAAATGTACCCAAGTCGTTTTCCCACTTAGCCCGTAGTGAATCTAGGGAAGATGAGCAATGTGTAACTAGTGTTTGATAGATAGATGATATCTTTTTGCTTTCCAATTCCCCCATGAATACCTTTGCCTCTAAGGGGCTAAACTCGGGCAGCGAGTCAAGATCCTTCAGGGTGGGGGTGATGGCATGCCGTAACTGGAGGTATCTAAAAAATTGGGTTTGGGGCATGTCGTATTCCTCACGTAGCTCCTGGAACGACTTAAGGGTCGTGCCCTTGACCACGTGACCTACAGCTGAGATGCCGATCGCATCCCAATCACGGAAGCCCTGTAGGGACATCAGTGCCGGCAGTTGCCCATTCTGCCACAAAATTCTTGTTTTTTAATGATTTTTTATTAGACAACTGAAGATGTTTTTTTTAGATATCAAAATCAAGCCTATTCCGTATAGTATGGATTGTATTCTGTCTATTTTTATAACTTGTAAAAATGTGATTTTATGCTTTTATGATTTTAAATAAAAAATCGAATAAAGCTTGTTTTGATTTGATTTGATTTGACTGCACTATAAGGGTATCAGTTGATGCTTGAAATGTTTGCAGCAGTGGGGTAAAGAATTCCGGCTGGTTGAATGAATTGCTAAGTGGATCTCCTGTCCCAGTAGTAAAGTTAAATTCAGTTGTTTCACTTTGTTTATATTTAGCTGTCAAATTCATTTTTAATTATTTTGTTTGTTTGTGAGTTGGAGTAATTTCCAGTGATTGTTGCGATAGTTTGAAATTTTTTTAATCAAATTTGTTTCATTCTCTTTTCTAATGTTTTGACTCGGATTGAGGTGGTAACCTTCCCTTTCTTGTGCCCCATCAATTTCCTCTTCTAAGGTAGGTTTAGCGTCCATAGTTTGTGAGCCTCCTATAACTGTTAGTGATATCTTAGGGGTCTTCCATGAGAAGTCTAAATATTCCCCTCCTGAATGAGAGACCTGCAGAAATGGTAGTATGCCCCTGTACTCTATCCTGAATAGGTGTGCCCACCGGAGTGATGTGAACATTATTCTCTAGCTTTGTATCCTGGTTTACTGATATGATTTCTCCTTCAGTTTTTTACCAACTTGGATTCAGGCCGTGGGAGATCCGTGCATGGTTATCTGTTATATTACCTTTTATATTATCTGTTGTGTCTTTTGTATCCGCTTCTGTTATTTCAGCGCCTGCGCCATGCACAAGAGCTGTTGTTATAAAAGTTTTATATGGTAAGCCTCCTTTAACTGGTTTTCCCTTTCTTGTTCTTCCAACCAATAATTCGACATCATCAATAACACATTCTCAAATCCAGTAGGCCTCCATCACACAGGAATCTCAAGTAGTTCCACCTGTCTGCATGTTGGAAATCTTCATCACAATATCTGATGATCAGACCCTAGCCCGTATAAATTCAATAAAATTAGGGTCCCTGAGAGACATAGCACCTCCTTACGTGATGACTATTTTAGCCCCTATTTTGTGCACTCCACTCACCGATATTTGTAATCTCTCCCCAAAATTGGCTAGTATACCCTGCAAATGGAAGGCAGCATACATCAAGCCCTTCTTCAAAAAGCTACTGCAGACCCCCAGAATTTTGCAAATTATAGACCCATCTCCCTCCTCCCTTCTTCCTCCAAAATTTTAGAATCCGTTGTGAATGCCCAAACATCATCATATTTGGAATCTAATAATCTACTCAATTGTTCCCAGTCTTGCTTTTGCACCTCACACAGTATGGAGGCTGCACTTGTGGAGGTCTCAGACACCATCAAACTGGCATTATATCGGGGATCTGTGACCATGTTAGTCGTTTTTGACCTCTTAGCCGCATTCAATACCATCTCCCATCAGATCTTAGTGCATAGACTTTGGGAGTACGGTGTCAGAGGCAAAGCACTGGAATGGCTGGTCAATATTCTGTCAGACATACAAAACAGATCCATTTTGGTGAGTATACACCACCTCCTTCATCTATTGACAAGGGGGGGCACAGGGCTAAATTTTGAGCCCAACACTGTTCAATGTTTATATTGCCCCCTTGGCAAAAGTCATTAGATCTTATGGTTTTGAAAGCATTTACTATGCTGATGATACACAATTGATCATGACCATGGACCTCACCCTGACCAAAGCAAGGGATCACTGAAATAATATCGAGGGACAAAATATCGACTTGCCAAAATATCGTGGCCAAAATATCGACAGTCAAAATATCGAGTTTGTATCTACAAACAGGTAAGTACAAAAATATCGAGTACAAAATATCGTTAACAATAATATAGATGTAAAAAATATCGACTTTATTAAAAACAGTGTTAAATTAAATTAATATTAAATTTTAATTACTAAAATATACTTAAAACTACTTAAATTAAATTATAATAATTAAATAATAAATGAAAATAATAAAAATAATTTTTTACAATCTTATTTGTTGACCCTGAACCCTAAAAATACCCCTTTACCCAAAAACCCAAAACTGACCCTGAACCCTAAAAATACCCCTTTACCCAAAAACCCAAAACTGACCCTGAACCCTAAAAATACCCCTTTACCCAAAAACTGAAAACTGACCCTGAACCCTAAAAATGCCCCTTTACCCAAAAACTGAAAACTGACCCTGAACCCTAAAAATACCCCTTTACCCAAGAACTGAAAACTGACCCTGAACCCTAAAAATAGCCCTTTACCCATGAACTGAAAACTGACCCTGAACCCTAAAAATACCCCTTTACCCATGAACTGAAAACTGACCCTGAACCATAAAAATACCCCTTTACCCTAAAACTGAAAACTGACCCTGAACCCTAAAAATGCCCCTTTACCCAAAAACTGAAAACTGACCCTGAACCCCAAAAATACCCCTTTACCCTAAAACTGAAAACTGACCCTGAACCCTAAAAATGCTCCTTTACCCAAAATTTATCAATATTATTTAATTACCAATTAATTATTAATTAACAATAACAATAAAGTAAATATATTAGAACATTAGCTGTAATTATTTTAATAATTAATATTATTGTTTTCAAAATAATTACTTAAAAATAACACAAAATTATATATATTAAAAATTTACTCTAATTAATGTAATTAACTAATTACAATTAATTAATTAACAATTAATTACTAATACAAAATATGTTCAAAATTATATTAATTAATTAACTAATTAATATTAATTAATTATCAATTAATTATTAATTAAAAATATTAACAAACATATATTAATTAATTAATTATTATTAAATTACTTCCCACCCTATTCCCCTATAAACCCACAACCCGCTACAGAATTACATTACGCAATTATTATAAAAACAAAATTCATTTAATAAAATATTTTATAACATTAATACACACTATTCACACATATTATTACATAAAAATACACTATAAAATATTATATATTATTAAAAATTCGATATTTTTGCTATCTATATTTTATACAGTCGATATTACTTCACTTACCTGAAAAACGATATTTTTGTAGTCGATATTATGTCTAGTCGATATTTTGTCCAGTCTATATTTAAAACTCGATATTATGGGCAGTCGATATTTTGGAGTCGATATTTTGTCTGTACACCCAAAGCAAGATTTAAACACTGCTTGCTGAAAGTAGCCTTGTTGATGTCCAAGTGCCTTCAACTGAACATGGCCAACACAGAGATTTTTCTGTTCGGGAAGGCACAAACAGCTTGGGCAGAGGACTCGTGGCCGCCTGAGCTAGGCTCTCCACCTATCCCCAATAAATGTGCAAGGAATCTAGGAATAATGATGGATGACAAACTCTCCATGAAAGAGCATGCCAAAACAATATCTGGCACCTGTTTTGGGATTCTGCAAAACCTTAAAAAGGTTTTCCAATGAACTCCTCAGCAGGCTAGGAAGATACTGGTACAAGCACAAGTAATGATTACGGCAATGCCCTCCTGGTGGGGAGTAGTAAAAGCCTTTTGGCCAGGCTCCAGGTGGTGCAGAATACAGCTGACAGATTGATAATAAATCTTCCTCCTTGTTCCCCCCTCTGAGCCCTCTGAGGTTCCGTGACGATTGTTAGCGGTGTTTTTGACTCGAACGAATATGGTCGAGTCTGGTGTCTATGAACCGCAAATGACGAGTTTAGTGGGTGTACGCAGTTTCGCTGTGTTAACCTAAACCGTTTGTCTGTTACGTGGGTTTCTTCATCTGTACCCACGGGTTCCATCTTAGATACGGCATCCATTTTGTTTCTTGCCCTCAAGTAGTCAGCGAACGGACGTTGTCCGCTTCGCGACCCTGGGATTCTCAAGATATGTACGGAAGACACATGTCCTTTGAGAGTGCCTTTATGACGAGGGGGATGATACTGTAAGGCAGATGGCCCCGCTCAAAGTTCATCTTGCCATGCCGGTTTATTGTCTCAGCCGTGCATCTCATTAGGCACGTCCCTTTGATGCCTGTAGCTCGTGTTTCCCGATACTTCCTCTTTTACACCCTTTCCGATCTCCCCACTGTTTCCATCTTCCTCTACACCTGTTCTTGTTCCTTCTTCGATCTGTTTTACGGCTGATTGGAAAGCACTAATGGTGGGAAGATGGGTTTTTACAGTTGGGAACCGCCAAATGTTTCCGCACTTATGTTTCGGACTCTGAATGTATCAAAGAGACCAAAGCGACACCTCTTGGGGATAATTGTGGGAACCAAGTCGTAAACCTTTGTGTACCATGTAAACCTATGGGCGAATCGTGTATAAAAGGAGCGATCCACAGAACCAATTTGAAGCAGTCTCCCCAAGTTGCACGCGTTGTACTTGCCGTGACTTCTGTGTTCCCTGCAGTAAATAAAGCTCGAATCTTTGACGCCGAAGGAAGTGTCCCGCGTCTCTGTCATTTGTACGCCGGAACAGGTTACCCACGAAGGTTTCAGGTGTTGTCCCCTGGCACCGCTGGGTCTTAAAAGAACCCAGTCCTTCAGTTTGGCACCCAACGTGGGGCTGCATCAGTGGTACCGGTCCAAGCCCGACGATCGTGAGGAACTTCGTGTGAAATCTCAGAGGGAAGGTGCACTCCGCTTCATCGATCCTGTTGTCGAAATAAGTGGCCCGAAGACTTTTCCCGCGAAGATTCCCGCCTCCTGACGGCTGCGACGGACTGCTGCCCTGACTGTAGACCTGTTTTGGCGCCTGGCGTAGACCTTGGTATAGCGAGACGATTGACGGGCCTTCCTGGTGACGCCATCGATCTTTGAGTTAAGTATTCGTGGGTCGCTCCCACAGTTCTTGGTTGTGGTTACTTAGTTGTTGCATGGTTCCATTGCATTTGTGGTTCTTGGTACTTTGTTGTGATATTTGACGACTGCAGACGCCAAAAAACCGAGGGTTTTTGCTCTTTGCTGGGACTTGGTAAATCCCGTAACCCTTGAAGTTTGTGAAACTCGGCCAGTGTGCAAGATGCCTGGTCGCAGTACTTTGTTTAGTTGTTTCAGACGTTGTGGTACGGATTCCCGACTGGAGGACTCGTGTCCGATACCTCCGGTTGGAACTCCCACTTATGAGCTCTACAGCAAACACGGGCTCGGCCCGATTACTTTTAATGATTATTGGATTCGGTATACTAAGAAGGATGGTGTCCTTAGTTGGCCACCTCATGGTAGCTTTGAGACTCCGATCTTAGATAATCTAGAGGCTAAATTATTTGTGAAAAAGTCAAGGCCGGCCATGTTTGACGCCTTTCGGTTGTGGCGTAAAGAAGCCCGACAGAAAGAGATCAGACAGACTAAACGTAATCAGAGAGATGGTGTTGCTACCATTGTGAAGAAAGCAGAGCAATTTCAGCGTGATAAGGAGGATAAGGAAAAGGAAGTGTTTGATAGGCTACAGCGTATGTCCATAGATAAATGCTATCCTGCTTTGCCTACGGAGTCGGAAAAGAAGGAAGAATCAGTTGAGGATCCTCTAATGTCTTATCTTATGAAGTCGCCACCTCCGTATGTACAGGGTACTGCTGCTCCAGTGGTTCCCCCTGTACCTGTTCCTCCTCAACCTGTTCCTCAACCTGCACCTGTTCTTCCGACTGTTCCTGCTCCTTTGCCTGTTGCTATTCCTACTGCTCCTCCACTTCCGCATACTCCTGCTCCCGCTACTGTTCCTGCTCTACTAACTCCTGCTGTTGCTTCTGTTTCTACTCCTCCTCTTGTTAGTCCTGTGTTGTACTTCTTCCTCTGTTCGTAGTCGTACTTCTCCTCTTGCGGCTAGCATCTTTCATTCTCTCGGACCTGTTCTTGGGTCCGCTGGTTCAGATGGTCCTCAGAGACGTAGTCAGCTTCCTGGTAACAGGGAACGCGCTTCGCTATATAATATGGCGATGGGTTGGATGACACATCCTCTTAGAAATCCACCACGTGTCGTACTCGACACGTTCTGTCAATTTAATATACCAACCCAAAGATTTGTGTTCGAAGAAATGTGTAAGGTCCTTCGTGATCAGATATCGGCCGATGCGCCTAACGAGGTGTTGACCGCCTTGTCTGATCTACAGCTTCAGTTCTCGAACGGACTGATAGTGGATACCAATGTTCGACGTGCTGTTGAGCGGTTATTATCTTTCCGTCCCACTCCTATACCTCAAGCCTTGTTTGTTGAGGATGTTGAGAGGCAGATAGATGCGTCTGGTCAGTTCCCTATGCGGGAAGTTCCACCAGTATGGATGCCAGGCGATGCTACGGCTGTTCCTATTATTCCGCCGTATTTCCAGAGAGTATGGATTCATCTCCCGTGGAAACGATCAGAAGTGTTACAGGTGAAGCAATCTTTGCCTGACCCTCGCAAAAATCCTGCAGGTTATTATAAAGAGTTATCGCAGCTCGTAGATGCTACGATAATGAATCTTGCCGATATTGATATGCTGTTTGGCAATGTAGTACCGCAACCGGTCTGGGCTAAGATTCGTCAGGAAAACCATCCTAACGAATTGGGCGGTGATTGGGCTGCCATTTTAGCGGCGGATGGGTTGCAAACTGGTGGTGCTAAACCGGAGCAGTTGATTACTGCTCTCCCTCACAGAATAATTACACTAATGAAAACTCTTATGCCGGCTATGAGGGTGAATTGGGACAAATTGTCAGCTTGTAAGCAGAAAAAGGACGAGAGTGTCTCTGATTTCTTTACGAGATTTGAGGAGGCATTCATCGATCATAGTGGTCAGGATATGGGCACTGAGGGTGGTCAACGGTTGTTTGTGGATAAATTTGTTTCTAACCTATTGCCCGATTTGAGCAATAAATAAAAAAATTCTGAGAGTGCGTGGGCCGTTTCTACCTCGGCTCAAATATTGGCTACGGCACAGTATTATGAGAACAGAGAAAAAGAGGAGAACGACCGCGCTGATAAAAAGACGAAAGAACTTAAAACTAAAGTGTTGTTACAACAAGCATATCCTCCGCGATCGAGTCCGAATGCTTCGCAACAGAATAGATCGCAGTCGCAATCGAATAGATCACAACCTCGAAATGATTCCCCTTCTCAAAGATCTTCGTTAGGGTACAATCAGTGTGCCTATTGTAGACAGAAGGGTCATATAAAATTCAATTGTCCTGTTTTGAACGATCGTAATAGTGGTAATTCATCTAGAGGAGGTCGTGGTGGTTCGCAACAGACATCACGTGCTAGGGGTCGTGGTGCTCAAAATGACCGTTCGGATAACTCATCAAATTCTAACAACTGTTTTGACCAGCGTGGATCATCGCAAGGACGATCTGCGCAGTACAATGTAGACGATTACTACGTCGATCAGGGAACTGACGACAGTAATTACTAGGATAGCCATAGACAAGGGGAGGGAGTGGTATCAGTTCCGGTAGATCAGAGAGGGCCTTACGTCGCAGTTGCTACATCGGGCGTCGTTGAGCCTTTTCTGTTGGACACTGGTGCAGCGAAAAGTTCCATAATGCATTCGAAACTCCCTGGCGCACCTTTGTCTGGCTTAACAAATGTTTCCGTTGGATTCTCTGGCGCCCCCGTTAGCAATCCAGTTTCACGCCCTTTGCCTCTTACAATTGGGCCACGTGAGCTTGAAGCTCCGTTGATTTTGACTACTGGTTGTGGTGAAAATCTCTTGGGCCTGGATTTGCTAAAACGTTTGTATGCAACTTTGTATTGTTCTCCTGCGGGTGTAAAGCTTACGTTGGGAGAGAGGGTTGTCTCTCCTATGTACTTGTCTCTCGATAAGCTTCCACCGGAATTGAGTTCTCTTCCTGCATCTTTGTGGGCAACAGGTCCCAATGATGTGGGCTTGCTTGATATCTCCCCTTACGTTGTTCAGCTGAAATTTAATGTGTGATTGCCACGTATTCCCCAGTATCGTATCTCTCTTGATGGTGAACGAGCACTGTTAGCTATCATCTATGATCTGATTGAGAAAGATGTTATTGAAGAAACTCGGGGAAACGTGTGCAACAGCCCTGTGCTGCCCATTCTAAAACGTACTGATCCTTCGAAGCCACCTGTTTATCGTTTTGTTATCGATTTACGGGAGGTCAATAAAATTGTGATTCCTCAGTTTCCTGTTGTGCCTGACATCACGGCGCTACTGACTCTGATTCCAGCATCTGCGTCTTGGTTTTCGGTGATCGATCTGAAAAATGCGTTCTTCAGTATTCCGATTGCTGAGGAGAGCAGAGACCTTTTCGGTTTCTCTCTTGGTGGACGCAGCTTCCGGTTTAAACGCGCTCCTCAAGGCTACTGTGAGAGTCCATCGATTTACAGTCAAGCCTTGAAGGGTCAGCTGGATGCTTTTACGTTGCCGGTTGGTGCGGCCTTAATCCAATATGTTGATGACTTATTGGTAGCTGCGGATACTCAGGACATTTGCAAAATTGCTACGGTGTCGTTGCTGCAGCATCTCTGTGACTTACATCACAAGGTGTCACCTTCTAAACTCCAATATTGTTGCCAAGAAGTAACCTATCTAGGCCACTTATTGTCAAAGGAGGGAAGGCGGTTGACCCCAGAGAGAATTGCGGCGATTGCGCGAATGGCTGTGCCAACAACACAAAGAGATGTGCGTGCCTTTCTAGGTATCACGTCGTACTGCAGGCAATGGATTCCAAATTTTTCATTGCTAGCGAAACCATTGGTGGCCCTTACGTGCAAAGATGTTTCAACTCCTTTACCATGGAGGGAAGAATGTCAGAAGAGTTTTTCTGAACTACGTGATTCATTGTGTTCGGCTCCTGTGTTAGGTACTCCTGATTACAGTAAGCCATTTACATTATATGTTCACGAGAGGGAAGGTTGTGCTTTGAGTGTCTTAACGCAACCTTTTGGTGGTAAGCAACGTCCATGTGCATATTTTTCCTCGACCTTGGACCCGGTAGCTAGAGCATTGCCGAGTTGTTTGAGAGCAACAGCGGCAACTGCGGTGTCCATCCGACAATCAGCAGGACTGGTCATGGATATTATGCTTACGGTGATGGTTCCGCATGCAGTCGATACTCTTTTGAATCGTACAAAAACACAGCACTTGACGAGTGCGAGATTGTCTGGATACGAGTTGACGTTGCTGGCAAGTCATATTCAGATAAAACGTTGCAATGTTCTGAATCCGGCGACTTTGTTACCAATTAGCTCAGAGTCAGACGAAATAACAGAACACGACTGTTATTTGCGAACAGAAGAGGAAACAAAAGGTTGAGTGGACCTTAAAAACACTCCTTTAGAAGATCCAGATGGAACATTGTATGTAGATGGCTCGTGTTTTAAATTGTTGAATGGTGATGTGACCACTGCGTATGCCGTTGTAACTTTGAGTACTGTTGTGGAAGCTGCGAGATTGAATCAGAATTCTGCCCAGGCTGCAGAGCTGATTGCCTTAACTAGAGCGTGTGTGTTAGCTAAAGATAAACGTGTGAATGTGTATACTGACAGTCAGTATGCATTTGGTGTCGCGCATAGCTTTGGACGATTGTGGAGAGAGAGAGGTTTTATGACATCGCATGGTACGAAGATCCAGCATGGTCAGCTTGTGAATGATCTTTTGGATGCACTTACGTTGCCTAAGGAGGTAGCGATTGTTAAATGTAGTGCGCATCGTAAGGTGACGGATGATGTTGGTCGTGGTAATGCGTTTGCGGATGAGACTGCTAAGGAGACTGCCCGGAACCTTAGCACTCGGATGTATGTGGCAAGTTCGGTTAGGTGGCCTGCAGAATCGAGTATGTGTGAGGATACTATCGAGAGTGTGAAAGCGATACAGAATGAGGCCACCGAGACTGAAAAGACGAAGTGGAAAGAAAGTACGGGAAAGTTGGATGCGAATGGTTGTTGGATTGATTTGTCGGAACATAAGAGATGGATGTTGCCAGATGCGTATGTGCTGGTTGTTTTGACAATGGCGCATGGGTTAGCACATATTAGCGTGAAAGGTATTTGTAAGTTGTTGTCTCCTGTGTGGAAGAATGATGGTATCACGAAATGTGCTGAACGATTTGTTAAGAACTGCATGGTATGTATGTTGTACAATCCTGGTAAGGGAACCCCAACTCCTTCTGGTAGTTTTGCTCCCCCTTCGTGTCCCTTTGAGGTGATTCAATTAGACTTCATCCATATGGAGCGATGCAATAACCTGAAATACGTTTTAGTTGTGGTTTGTGCGTTCTCCCGATGGATCGAAGCCTATCCTCTTAAGGACAATACTGCTTTATCAACGGCAAAGATCCTACTGAAGGAATACTTTCCTCGGTACGGAATGCCTCGGGTTGTGTGGTCTGATAACAGAAGTGAGTTTGTGGGGAGTGTGATGAAGAGTGTGTGCAAAGGCCTTGGAATTAATCAAAAATTCCATAGCGCCAATCATCCCCAGTCAGCTGGTTTGGTCGAAGGGTATAATGGCACCCTTAAACTAAAACTGGCAAAGATTCAGGCTACGACTGGTCTCTCGTGGCCTGACGCTTTACCCTTAGCCTTACTATCAACAAGGGCAACCGTACACTCCCGAGTAGGGCTTAGTCCCTATGAAATAGTGTTCGGTCGTCCTGCAAATGTGTGGGGGGTCCCTAGACCAGGTGTGTTCTGTGATCTTGAGTACCCAATGTTGATTGATTATCTTCATGATCTGACTGCTAAACTGAGGTTAATTCACCAACAGGTTTACGAAGCATTGCCGACGCAGACGGAGGTTCCAGGCCACCAGCTCCAGCCTGGAGACTGGGTGGTTACCAGAAACTTTTCTCGGAAGAAGAACTTGGAGCCCAGGTTCACCGGACCCTACCGGGTCCTCCTTGCCACGAGAACTGCTGTTCGTCTAGAGGGTCGGAAAAATTGGGTGCATGCCACCCATACGAAGAAAGTCCCTATTCCGTTGCCGGCAGACTCGTGGGTGAGGAGAGGCATTGCATCAACTGAAACCGAAGGATTGCCGGCGTTTGTTCCTTTCAGCGACGCACAACCTGTTGGAGAATCCTCAGTGCAGCAGAAAGACATTGTTGAACATTTGTCATCAAAAGACCCAAGACTAGAACATTCAACTGATCAACAGAACGCTGTCTCTTCAACGGATCCTTTGTTTGACGAACAGACACGTCCTGGGAAAACTCGATACTTTTTGCGATCCCGCACTAAAGACTAATAAAAAGATCCTGTTTTGTCCCTTGACAACTGCATTATTCCGTTTTTCACGATCAGTCTGAACACCTGTATCATTGCAATTATTTTTGTACATATTGAAGTTTTTTTTCTCCTATGTGTTTTTGCTTCCACAGCTGAGAGACATTGCACATATATTGTAAATAAAGGCCATAGGGCCGCGCGCGTACTTCTTTCTGGTTAGTAGGTCTTGACGCTAGGTTAAAGACCGTCGGTTCCTGGGAACTCCTAGGGATTGACTATTGCTACACAGAACAAAGTGCGTCAAGAAACGTTGCGGACGGTCATAGGGGATGGCGTTTTCAAAGCTGATGGACGTGGAAAGAGCACAGGCACAAAGATTTGAGCTACAGCAACTTAGTCGTACGAAATGCTTTATGTTTCGGATATTTGTATTACTTTTGATTGTTTCTGCATTACTGGCGGGTGGGGTATACTATATGATGTCGTACTTCTTACCTTCTGCCATACCTACACCTACTCCTATTTCTTACTCTAAATTCCCCTCTACTGCGTCTCCTCATTCTTTCCATATCTTACCCGAACACGAGCAGGCTAGACGTGCGGAATTTCGCAATAATTCCTTTATTCAGCTCCTTCACCAGCATCAGTTAGTGGTTAACACTACTAACTGTTGGGTGTGTGGGTTGATGCCACATACCACAGATAAGGGAATTCCATATTTGGTTTTGCCGTACAGTTCCCAGGGTTCCGCTCGAGCATTCCAAACAATGTTTCGAAGCGCACTAGGTTTCCACCCCATTCGAGAACCACGTTCTCCCTACTCTGGCCCTGGCTCGTATCAAAAGCCTTTGTCTATAGCGATAGAGGATTTAGATAGCGATATCTATGATCCCTCGCTTATTCCCGAAGAAGAGGTACAAGCCTATAGGGTCCTGAGCAGAGGCGAGTATAGTGTGTTCACTAGGGAAAAACAGCTTAAAAGCTCGCCCCCGATATGGGTCGTACCCCACATTGGTAATTTTTGTCTAATAGGTCGTGGCCGAAGATCGAAAGCCCGACTTGGAGAGAGTGCTTGCGCTGAAAATTACATTTTGCCGATGGTCTCGTCCCCTGTGTTTCTGGCTGCCAAGGGTACATACTTTATCTGCCATGATCGTGCGTATGCATGGTTGCCCTTCGACTTTGTGGGCTCATGTTTTATCGCAAATTTGTTGCCTCCGACGTTCACTGTAGATGCAGATTATCACAAGACTAGAGTTGTGAGAGGCATAATTAGCGAAGAGGACACTGCCGGTCAAGAGGCAGGAGACTTTTTCAAGGGTTTCCTTCCGTTTTGGGGGCCTATGGTTAATAGTAGGAACCTGAGACAGTTGACTCGAGTGGTGGAATCGACAGCTAATATTACTGCCAGTGCCCTTGGTAATATCACCACAGAACTCCAGGCGGATAGACTTATGACGTTACAAAACCGTATGGTTTTAGACGTGATCCTAGCAGATCGAGGTGGGGTATGTAAGGTGATCCATTCGAGCTGCTGTATTTTCATTCCTGATAACGCTCCGACTGTTTATCAAGCCATCTCAAAGTTGCATAAAATCTCTGTGTCCATACACGTGGACGTAGGGGATTGGACGCTGCTTGGGTGGTTTTGGGGCCTGATGTCGACTTGGGGTTGGAAGATTCTGATGATCATCGGAGTTGTTGTGGCGTTCCTGTTCACGTGTTGTCTTTGTGTGCTGTGTGGTCCTGCTTTATGTGGCCTCTGTGCTACAACGTGTATAAGGCAACCACTTGTTACCAAGGGAGCTCGGTTGGACAGAGCTATGTTACAGCAACATCTAGATGGTCTGATGAATATCGAGTATGATTCCGACTAGTGCTTGCCTATATGAGGGCAAAAGGAGCGTCGACGATTGTTAGCGGTGTTTTTGACTCGAACGAATATGGTCGAGTCTGGTGTCTATGAACCGCAAATGACGAGTTTAGTGGGTGTACGCAGTTTCGCTGTGTTAACCTAAACCGTTTGTCTGTTACGTGGGTTTCTTCATCTGTACCCACGGGTTCCATCTTAGATACGGCATCCATTTTGTTTCTTGCCCTCAAGTAGTCAGCGAACGGACGTTGTCCGCTTCGCGACCCTGGGATTCTCAAGATATGTACGGAAGACACATGTCCTTTGAGAGTGCCTTTATGACGAGGGGGATGATACTGTAAGGCAGATGGCCCCGCTCAAAGTTCATCTTGCCATGCCGGTTTATTGTCTCAGCCGTGCATCTCATTAGGCACGTCCCTTTGATGCCTGTAGCTCGTGTTTCCCGATACTTCCTCTTTTACACCCTTTCCGATCTCCCCACTGTTTCCATCTTCCTCTACACCTGTTCTTGTTCCTTCTTCGATCTGTTTTACGGCTGATTGGAAAGCACTAATGGTGGGAAGATGGGTTTTTACAGTTGGGAACTGCCAAATGTTTCCGCACTTATGTTTCGGACTCTGAATGTATCAAAGAGACCAAAGCGACCCCTCTTGGGGATAATTGTGGGAACCAAGTCGTAAACCTTTGTGTACCATGTAAACCTCTGGGCGAATCGTGTATAAAAGGAGCGATCCACAGAACCAATTTGAAGCAGTCTCCCCAAGTTGCACGCGTTGTACTTGCCGTGACTTCTGTGTTCCCTGCAGTAAATAAAGCTCGAATCTTTGACGCCGAAGGAAGTGTCCCGCGTCTCTGTCATTTGTACGCCGGAACAGGTTACCCACGAAGGTTTCAGGTGTTGTCCCCTGGCACCGCTGGGTCTTAAAAGAACCCAGTCCTTCAGCTCTCTATATTCCTTTCACTGCCTCCCGATAAAAAAATGCCCTATTCAAACTTCTCTGCCTGGTATTTAAGACCCTGCCGGGGAAGGACCCTCTATATTTGTGGCAGAAACTACAACCATATATCGCGGCGCGGAGCGCAGGTCGAGTGATCAACTGCTTCTATGCCCAAAACACATCGGAACAACAAAGCCTTCTCATTCCGGGCCCCCTACGATGAGAATAGTCTACCTTTATCTATTCGAGCAAGTACAGACTTTACCACATTAAAAAAACTCTTGAAAACCTGGCTTTTCTCTCAGTAGTTGAATTTCCCACTACTCCCATATTGCAATGGCACATAGAGATCCCCTTAGGGATGTTTTGTGCACCTAACAAATGTAACTAACAAATAAATAAGTGCTATGGACAATTCCTGAGGGTGAATCGGAATTGTTCAACGGTTGAAGAGTTTGAGATACATGGCGAAGCACTGTGCAAAAAGCTACAAGAAAGGGGGTACCCATGGAAGTTGGTCAAACACTCAATGAAGAGAGCCCGTTGGACACCGAGGGAACATCTGCTGCAAAAGAAAAACAAATCGCCTATGGAACGGATGGTGTGTGTTTCCACATTCGGTCCCTACACACAATCTGTGCAGAAAATCATCCGTAATCATTGGCACTTGGTGGAGGACGCCATCCCCCAGGTGGGAAAACCCCTTTTCGCATTAAAGAAGAATCGCAGCATTGGGCAACAAATAATCTCAACACGTCCCCTGGTAAAAAAGACTATCCAGAGCACAATCTTTGGGTCAGGCCCACCATAAGTTTGGAACCTGCTCGGTATGTGACACCACCGAAGAGGGTACACTGTTCAGTGACGGCAGAACGTTTTGGAGACACAACGTGTTGACAAACTGTAAATCTAAATAAGTTGTATATGCCATCAGTTGCCCTTGCCAGTTAATTTACATTGGCAAAACAACGCAGGAAGTGCGACAAAGGATCATCCAACACCGATCCAGGGTGAAGAACAAGGTGATGTCTGCCCTACTAGTGGCCCATTTCCTGGAAAAGAACCATGGCCCAAACGAATTCAAATGGACTATTCTGTCAGCTATCAAAATCGCATCAGGATCTGGAGGTGACCCTGATCTGCAACTATCACGCAGGGAAGCCTTTCTAATTCTGAAATTTAAAACAACAAACATCGGGTTGAACGAACTGTCTGAGTTGAGCAATTTAAGATAAGGGTGAGGGCCCGTGGCTATTTCATCTGATTCACAAACTGTGAAGCCAACAATGCCTTTCATGCAGTAATTGAACGGGATGAATACACCGTTTGCACTACAAAGACCAAGTGCCCCGGGGAGTAACCCCGCCGTAACAGCCTCTCGCGCTGTTTTTTTAAAATACTGACACGCCTGGTCCTACAGGCTGCCGTTGTACGCGGAAGCCGCGAGCGGAGAGATACACTGAGTGCCAAACATCGAGCTGACGTAAGTGACAGTTTCTGGACTTAACTTTCAAACGAAAAGGGCTGGTGGAGTCATTGTCTAAACATGCGCTTCATGTCACATTCACAGACCCAGCAGGCAGGATCACGAAGTAACATCCCCCTGACAATCATGATTTAATCGTGCCTTCTCCGTCCATGAGGTATGTGCAAGCTGTGCCTCAGTCGAGTCGGGTGCTAGTTGTATACCGCATACAGGCATGTAAACCTATGCTCAATTGTCATTTACAGCATACAGCATCGGGCATTACCCTCAGAATTCTGAACCATCTAAGGACATCTCTACCCCAAGGTAGGACAGTCAACTACGAACAGTCGTTTGTTGTTGACCGATCCTCTCAATAGATAACATTGTAGCAATTCTGGGCATTGGTGACACATTTTTGGTACATCTGCAGAAATACAGAATCACAGTGCCCCTGAGAGAGAGAATACTGTTGCTCCGTCAAGGCTACATTTCAGGTATTTTTTAGTCGAGATACAAGGGAAATTCTATTTAAATAAGATAAGGGATCAGATGTTCTTACACAAATACTTTATTTATATCTCACAGTACAGGACAGTTTCCAGTCCAGGTCCTGAGGAGAACCCCTTAAAAACACGTGGGTTCGAAACGCGTTGACTCTGTGCTGGAACAAGATTCAGGAAGGGCATATCAGGACTGTAATTGCAGACAAAGTCTACCTGAGTTTTGGCCCTTGGATTTAGAAGGTTCCAGCATAATCAAGCAAGCAGGCCAGCTAAAATACTGAACGGCCCCTTGCTTGTTGGTTGGTTTTATATCAGGACGGGTGCCTCAAACATTGAATGAAGATAGGCATTTTCTGTCTGTGTTTTTGTACATATGGTGTAAATGTAAATATGTCTCATTTATAGTGTTCATAAACTTTTTGTTTTGAATATCGTATGTTTATGTGAATTTTGCCACTGAAATGGTATCAATGTTCGGACATATATGAATGTTTTTGAAAATGAAGGACTGAGTAAAAATTACTAAATGAAAAGTGTGTCCGCTTAGATCTATTGGATAAGTGGTACTAGATTAGGTCCTTATAAACAATCTAATTGGCCATTTTCTTTGCTGTTCCAATTTATAGTGGTCTAGGCCAGTTAGTATATAGACCCAAGCCTTTTTTGTTCTCCCTGTTAGGATCACAATGTGGCTGCGATCCACAGAGAGAGTCCATTCTGAAGGGACACACTGGAAAGCTGAAATGATCCCCTTTCCAAAGGTGCACCTCTTTTAGAAATATGTTTCCTAGGAGCACAAAGGGCCTACATTTAAACATCAATTGGCTCTCACAAACGTTCCATTCACTGATGGATCTAATCTGGTGAGCAGGGCACAATCACCTCTCAGGAATAGGAAAATTCTTCAAATAATGTATGTGTATGTGTATGATGTATGTGCCTAAAGGAAATCAACCCATATCCTAGATGGCTGACCCCCCAAAAAAATAATTAATCCCTGATGGATTCCTGCTCAAAGATCGAGGTGTGGCACAATTACCGAAAAGTAATCCATTCTGCAGGGGCACCATTGGAAAGGGGAGACTGTCACCTCTGAGAGTCCTTGAGCCTTGTTTTGGTGGCTGCACCTCTCCCCAGCAAACTAGTGAGTTTGATGGTTTGGGCTGAAATTCTGTCAGCATTGCCAGACTCCACTTTATGTGGACTCCCTCTGAAGATGAGCAGTCCTGTGCATCCTGCAGTTCCGGTATCTTGACTCTGTCACAATTTATGTTTCTCCAGGCTGTTGTCTTTTTAACCTCACCACTATACAACGGAACAAACAATGATCTGTCTCAAACTCACCTGGATCTATAGTCTTTTTCAGCTGCAATGGATGATGATTCAGTCCTAGTTTGGCCATTTGCAGAAGTCGTGCAGAGTAGATCTCTAATTCAAGTGAGCTTCATACTGTGCTCTCAGCCATGCTCCTTCAATTCAACAAGAAATATACTTTAAAGTAAAATGTCACTCTCTATGCTTCTGCTTCTTCATTTTCTCACACACGGGCCAAACAGAAGAAAGCCAGTCTGAATTCCCATCTGGTATGCTTTACATTTCTAAGCATGCATTGGCCTTCAACATCATGGTAGAAGAGGCTAACTAGAGACCAAATGTTGGGCTAACAATACCTATTGAAAGGACTGCATTTTGGCACACATCACATTTAAACTATACATTAACGACCTCCTTATTGTTCTAGAGAAAGTGACAAATTACATCTCCACAAAAAGTTGAGATGTAAATAAAACCTGTGCTACATGCCAGCAAATCGTAGAAATGCGTGGGAGAACATCCAGAAATGGATGACAGAATGCTTAACTCATTTTGGAATTATATTCAACAAGGACAGTTTACAAACATTGTCTCTGGGTCTCTAATCAAAACAAGCAGTGAGCATGGAATTCTATAGAGGGGACCACCAGTGTCTCATTTTCAGTATTTAGGGTATATTGTATTATCATCTCAAGAAATACAGTAAGAGTGAACTACTGTAACTGGTGTGTTGAGATCTGAAGTAAGGAAACAGGATGTAAATTCATATTCAAAATACATACAAACAGAAGGCATTGTATTTTTTTTATTATGCTGAACTCATGCAGATTAAATAGTAATGGAGTAAATGAGCCATCAATAGGGAAAGAAGTGTTTCCAAAAAAGGTTTAAAGATTTCCTCTGGTAAAACCCATGCACATTGCCTATGAGAGCTAATCTCTGTTCTTAACATCTATCGTTTGCTGGATAGTTTGAAACAAGTTCGCACGACCCCTGCCCATTTTCCCCTCACAAAATTGTAAGTTGGGATACTTGCATTGCTTCCGAGCTAAGGGTGTGGGCTACTGACTATTACCAGCTTAGTATACAACAGGACCAGGCACTGAAATACCACCAACCCCCATAAAGAACTCTTGGAGAGTACTGAAAACGCTCTGGGCCATTTCTTCCAATTTAACACTGGACAATATATTGTGGTGGTAGCCTGAGAGAGAAAGGGGTTAACAACAACTTAAATCTTAAAATAAAGTCTGATCATCTAAGTTCACGCAAAAAAGTATACTGATAACTTGAAGTTTAAAAATGTATTACAAACTCTAAGCCAGCCTGAAATATATCAATGGCAAGAACATACTAGATTACCAAAGGAAGACCAAAGTGCCATACAATATTGTTCCTCAACAGCAAGAAGCATTTAAGAATTTCCATGGCAGTTACACAGAAAATAAGAAAAAGGATTTGATGACTAGACAATAGTCCCCCCGCCCTCGGAAGCCTGCCAACCCCCACGGACCATGCACTCAACCTGGGAATCATCCTGGACTCAGAGCTCAAAATGGACCGCCAGATCAACTCTGTCTCATCCTCCTGCTTCCACACCCTCTGCCTTCTATGTAAGACCTTCAAATGGATCCCCCTCGAACACAGAAAGACCGTCACTCATGCCCTGGTCACCAGCTGGCTTCAACTACGGCAACGCACTCTATGCCGGAATAAACAAAAACCTCACCTGCAAGCTTCAGAACATCCAAAAGACCGCCACAAGACTGGTCCTCAAATTGCCAAGACCTGACACATCTCCCAGCACCTGCGCATACTCCCCTGGCTCCCCATCGAAGCTAGAGTCACCTTCAAGATGCTAACCCATGCTCACAAGGCCCTCCATGACACCTGACCAGCATACCTGAACAGTCAACTCAAATTCCACGCACCCCAAAGGACCCTACCATCAGCCCAGCTCTCCTATGCCATGGTCCCCCGCACCAGAAAGACCATAGAGGCCGCTCCTTTTCCTTCGGCCCGGCACCAGCCTGGAATGACCTTCGCCTCCACCTCAGACAGATAACATTGCTCCCCATCTTCGCAAGAAACCTCAAAACCTGGCTCTTCGACAGACCCCCTCCTTGATGGACTGGAACCTGCAACCTCACACCCCCAGCACCTTGAGACCCTTACGGGTGAGACGTTGCACTTAACAAACACCTGATGTGAGTTTCATTTGATTTGATTTAGGCAGAGTTCATGAACGACCACAAACCTTATTTACTTTATATGGATTGTTTGATTTCATATTTGTGTTTTGCTGTCATGCACTGTCTATGTGTGCTGTGTATTTGTTTTCTTCCTTAGGACATGTTACAAGCTGTGTTACTTGTATAAATCAGACCCCACATGGCATAAGCTCTTCATTGGTTCTTGAAATTTGCTGACACATAATGAAAAAAGACTACACCTGCCTTTCATCATTTAAGGTGTCATTCGGCATGGAAGGTGGTATGTCTCTTTGTATGTGGGGCTGTGTAGAAATACAGGGAAACTAACAGGAAAGTTGGATAGAAATATCAGGGCATGTATTAGGGGCTTGCAGTTCTTTCTTATAGTTTTTCACTATAATCTGCCTGGATGAGCTTTTCTAATGTTGGCTATTGAAAATTTAGCTTAGGTATGTTGGCCATATGGTGGGTTATTTGTTTTGCCTGCTGCGTGGACTAAATATTTGTAGTGTGCAATGCCAAATGTCCTGCTATCTGGTGCCAATAGAGGGCAGGGCAAAGCAGCAAGAAATGCTTTTCAGGCAGATTAATGATAAATGTTCTGGCACAGGTACTGTGATCACCTGGCAAGGGCAAGACTCCCATTTTTTTCCTTTGCTACATGTAGCCC